>NC_087210.1:41991354-42013854 GCF_015104395.2 Macrobrachium nipponense | reverse complement strand
ATACCGTCATTACCGACGTATTCGGAACCCTTGGCAAGGTTATGAGAGAGAGAGAGAGAGAGAGAATTCTAATCTCACAAAGCCTTTAAAGGAAAACAAAAGTGATGGGGAACATAGCACAATTTAAGGAAGGGGCAGACCAGAAGGTGGACGAGCCCTCGGGGTCCCCCTGTTGGGTGGGAGCAAAAAGGAAACAGAGGAGATAAAATAACAGTAAATAATACATTTTATCACAACAATTTTTTTCTTGCTCCCCTCTACAAGTGGCCTTAATTGTAGACATACAGATATGCAAGAGGATGATGGGCCATACCCATCTGCAACCCGGAATTAGGGATTTATGGCTCCCGGATTATAGGTGGATTAATAGATATCGCCGATAAGGTAAGGAGCGGTATCAGACCCCGTTTATCTCAGATCAAGAACCAGAGGTTGGCCGAGATGTGCGATACCGGAGTGATCAACCCCCCCCCCCCTCACCCCACCCACAGCCACCCCTTACCCCTTCCCTCTCCCTTAACCTCAATCAACAGCCTTGCGACTCTTGCGGAAAGGTTTTCCGCAAAGAACTGGCTCGAGATTTGTTACCTATGCTTCAGCTTCTACGATTTTTCTTTTCATATAGCAGCCGATAGTTCGACCTAAAAAAATTTAAAATCAAACATGGTTATTGGTTGAAAACAAGCCGTAGAACCAAGCAATTCAAAGATTGCTCATCATCGATAGAATGAATATGAGAACCAGTTATCTCCTGGTTAAAACGACTAATGGGGTGAGTGGATTCTCGAAGAAGTCACGTGAACCATATCGTCAATAGCAATAGGTACATAAGAAAACTTCGGCTATTACAAGAGCATCATAAACAAGTTTATCAACTGAGGCACAACATATTAGCATTAACTGGATAACACCAAATAGTTTCATTCTGGCATTCCGCTAACCGATGCTGATGTTAAAAAAAAAGAAATAAGGACATCTGATGATTCAAGATAGAGAAAGCCTTCAACGCCTCTCCAGTAAGTGCGATAAGAAACTTTATTATTGTCATTGTTGTTGCAGCGCTAAGTGACAGGAACTTTAATGGTATTAGTTTGATGCAATAATGCATAGAAAGTACAAATTTATGACTAGGGTTTAAAATAAATTAACAATCACCTAAATTACAAGGTACCAGTCAATAGGACGATGGAAGTTATCTTTGTCCTTAGTCTCAGTCGTGACACGGAGGGGATTAGTGAATGGTGTGGTCGGTGGGTTTGATCTCGTACAGATTTTCCACTCCATCATCCCTTTCGGGCGGATGGAACTCTGCTTAACGAGTCTGAAGTTTCAATTATTCTTGGTGTAACTTTTGACTTACATCTTACTTTTGAGAAACATCTACTGAAAGTATCATCAAATGCCGCACGAAACATTAATAGTCACAAAATCATGCAACCTGCTCTCGTTCATTTGTTCTTCCTCTACTAGAACACTGTTTTCCGATGTGGATGTCTGCTTGTCAGATGTTATCCCTTTTAGATAGACTGGGTCCTGGTAATAGAGAGGCTCATGTTTCCTAGTATTACCAGTTATGAATTGGACCATCGACGGATTGTCTCCTGTTTGTCAATTTTTCATAGATTGCATATCAGCAGATATGTTTCGTACATGCAGTTGATCCCTGCGCATCTTTTCCAGCCGAGCAACCAGATTTGCTGAACAGCAGCACCAATATGCAGTAAATGCGCTTCGAAATTCTCAGTAGTTCCAGAGGCTTTATTCCTCACACCGTTCAACAGTGGAGCAGTCTTCCTGAGATGCTTTAATTTTCTAATAGCACATTTCTTTCGGCATTTCCTATTACCTTCAGTTACTTCTTTCATATAAACACCATATTTTTTTTAAGCCTAAATTTCAAACCAATGGCCCCTGTGGGCATATGAATAGGGTTCATGTTCTTAACTAATAATAATAATAATAATAATAATAATAATAATAATAATAATAATAATAATCAATAATAATAATAATAATAACAATAACAATAATAATAATAATAATAATAATAATAATAATAATAATAATAATAATAATAATAATAATAATAATAATGATGGTGATGATGTAGTATTTGAGGTCTGAAATTCACCGCGATCACCGTTTGTCTTTCTCAGGTTGGTAAAACGTTGGTTAGCCAGTCCATCGGTCTGATTAAATTCACCAATGAGCCAATTGTTTAAAATATGTGGGATTATTAACAGTAAGCTTTAGGTCACAGGGTTGAAATTTTATGTTTTTTTAGGATTTTCGCTCATTTTACTTGAATATTTTTTTTTACCTTGTTGTAGACTACGTTCCTCCCGACAGCGTTTATGTTATATTGCTCCCTCATCTTATCATGGTAAGATGTATAAAATGATGAATGCCAATTAAAAATTCAGGTGTTTATTGGATTACTCTTATCTATTTAACTGGCACCTGTCATAAACTTATCATAGATTATTGGAATTTGGACGTGAAGGGGAGGGAAACCAATAGTTTAAAGAGGATCGATAAACTGTTTAAAATGCGTCATACAAACAAAGTTCACACCTAATGCCCTATGTCACATGCACATGGACAAAGAATGGACTCAGCAGGATAACCCAAAGACGGAAATCTCTCTCTCTCTCTCTCTCTCTCTCTCTCTCTCTCTCTCTCTCTCACGCAAATACACACGCACACACATTGCCAACTATATAGTAAAAAGGTTTTTCACTTTTTCCAAAAGTTTCCGGTCATCGATAGTTGCGCTTTTGTGTTCAGTGCGCTCTTTCCTTATAGATCTTATCATTAATATCTGTTGTGTAGTCCCTTATTTTAGATGAGTTTCATTTGCATTTTTCTATTCAATTATTATAATGTGAATGCCTACTTTCTTAAGAATGAGTGGAGTTGAATGTGAAAGAGAGGAAGTAAAAAAAAAGTTCCCAATAAATTTCCACGAGAAGTCTAATCAATGCCATGGAGTTCCGAGCACAGACGGTGTTGACGCAACCTTCTTCGTCCCGTTTCGAAGACTTCCAGAACCAAGCATTAACATCTACCTCTGTAACATCTACATTATCTGTCCATCTCTCACCAATGCATCCTATTCTCCCTATCTCCATTATCTATCATTATCCATCTATCTATCTGCTCCGTATCTCCTTCCCCATCGCAGCTCTCTGCAAACTGTCGTGTCTAATTTCGTGGGCTGTCTTCTTTTCCGCTTCATGATAATCATTTGGTGCACGATGGGCTTTTTCGGCTCTTTCTTGTGATCTATAAACACAAAAAAACACTTTTCTACAAACATAACTACACATATGGCGGCATACAAATACCTTGATACTATTTACAACGCCACACCGTATCACCCTAGTTTTTCTTACGTGAACAGTTGTTGATGTAAGCAAACACCTGTTTATTGATTTTTTTGTTGTTGTTGTTGTTTTCCATTTGCTATTTTTTCTCTTCGGTATCTCTTTCGACTACGAATGGTCATTTTATTCTGTAAAAGTCTCTTTTATAACTTCTTGGCATTGCAGACTTCTTCTAAAAGAAATAGGACATTTTAAATAAATACACACACACATATATAAATATATATGCATATATATGTATATATATTGTATGATATATATATATACATATATGTGTATGCATTATATATATATATTTCTAATATATATATTATATAGTATATGTGTGAGTGTGTGCGTGTGTGTGTATGTGTGTGTGTGTATTTATTCAAAATGTCCTAAGAAGTTATAAAAGAGGCTTTTACAGAATAAAATGCCCATTCGTAGTTGAAAAAGATACCGAAGAGAGAGAGAGAAAAAATATATATATATATATTGTAGATATATATATCTATATATATATATATATATATATATATATATATATAATATATATATATTATATATATACACACATATATATATATATACTATACTATATATATATATATATATATTTAAAATAATATACATATATAGATATATATATAATATAAATATATAGAATATATAATATACAATATTATCTATATAATATATATCATATATATATATAATATATATATATATAGATATATATATGTATATATACCATTCTCAATTATCGATACCCATATTTTCGTCAGAGTTCAACTGGAAACCAAATATTCGTGACGAATTTAGAGAACAAAGAGGACAAAATTTCTTCAAAAGTTCAAAGAACAATATACAGAGAGCGTAATCGCTTGACCCTTTAAGCCATAATATAATTTTTGCTATCAGGTGTAGAATAAATAACAGAATAACAGGTGCTGAAGCAATATAGTAACTTTTAAAATAATTACAAGTCTCTTTATCTCTCGCTTTATGTAATATATATATATATTATATATAGATATATATATATATATATATATATATATATATTTTTATATATATACTATCAATATATATATATATATATATATACCATATATATATAGATATATTATATATATATATATATATATATATATATATATATATGTATGTATATCTATATATATATATATATATATATATATATACTATCTTGTCTGTATATATTTATATATAGTATATAAAATTGAAACGCCGTTTTTCCTAAGTATCATGTGCAATGAAAAACTAGGAAATTACCATTCCTATGGACATAGTTTTAATTCGAAAATCATTTGATTTGTTTTGAATTACAACGGTTTTGTATAAACAGTCTTAATTTGATCAAACATAGTAAAAAGTTAAACAACTTATTTGTTTAATGTTGCTTACAATTTATAGTAGTTCGAAATGGTCATGGTATCGAGGTTTTCTTCTGAATAAATCCGGATTTATTCAGAATAATAATGCATAAGCAGAGGGAACTGAAAACTATTGAAATATTTCCTCATAAATTTCTGATTGAAATCCACGAGAGTGGCACTTTTATTCAGTTCATCCTTAGGTGGATATTTGCAACTGGTATTAGTATTCACTGCCGTTAGGTTACGAGACCGACATTTCACTCTTGAACTCAGGAATGTCTTTATTTTCGCAGAATTCGAGGTGTTGCTACTTTGAACAGGAGTGGTGTGACTTCTTTAACTCTCTTTGGCTGTTGTCAATACTCTGCTTAGAAGAAGTGTTTCTCTTGTCAGTTATATAACCAATAGCGGAAGAAACCATAAGAATATGAAAAGTACTCTCTTCGAGAATCAGCTAGTACTTGAAACTTTCTTCAAGAAAGATTCTGTTACTGAAAGAGAAGTAAACAAGATCTCGCTATTCTTGCTGCTGACTTTTCTGACCTCATAAAATCCCACACTTCCTTTGCCATTTCTCGCCGATCTTCATCATCCAATTGAAGCAGCCGCTCCCTTTCTGATGCTGCCTCGGAAAGCATTGAGTTGATGCTTCGGTGGATGGAGATGATACCCCATCATTCATCTCAAGAAATAAATTCAAGACGCGAAGGGAAACTGAGCAGATTTTGAAGCCTTTAACTCCTGCATTGTCAATTGGTTGGTTAGTTTGTTTTTATGTAAACTACGGTCCCAAAGATTTGCAGTCATTGATGCCATATACATTTTTGAGATGCAAATACTTGGACTTCAAAGAAGAGAAAAGCTTGGTGAAATTTTCATACGGAGGACCAAACAAAGGATTAATCAAGAACAACTTTAAGAAACCTATTCTCTACATATGCTTTAACACCTTACATTCAGACACTTGTATACAAAAACTTATATTTAAAAAAATAAATAAACAAACAGTTTTCTCGCCGGTCTAAAAATACGATCACTTCTCGAAAAACCCTAGAATCCATTCAGTCAATGGTTACCAAGGACAAGAATTATTCCGGCCCCTTTTCGCTAATCTAGAAGGATGAGTTCCTTCTTCCTATCAGGTGGCCATGTAACACCTGCCAGGTTATCTTTTCCTTCTACTGCCAACTTTTGGAATCATCTTAATGTTACCATTTTCTTCTTACTCCTGTATCCTTCCTTACCTATTCCTTCCTTCCTTTTCCTTTCTTGTTTCATTTCCTTCAGGTTTTAGCTAGAAAGCGGTGCTAACTGTATGTAGAACTGTGCATGATGTTTAAAATCTTAAACATAAAGCGTTTTGCATATATATATATATATATATATATATATATATATATATATATATATATATATATATATATATATAATGTATGTATAATGAAAACTGAATCACAGAAATTTGGAACGTGATGAATGTATAAATAAAGGTAAAAGCAACGAAGGAAAGTGAAACAATGGAGAGCTGCGAGATGTCTCGCCTCAATGTCCTTTACTTAGCAAACTCGGAAGTAAAGGACGTTGAGTCGGAAGATCTCACAGCACTCCATCGTTTCACTTCCCTTCGTTGCTTTTACCTTTATTTATATATATTTATATGTTTAAGAATGGATGTATATTTTTTGTGCATGTATGTGTGTGTTTGTCCCACATAAACACTTACATGCATAGAGCAATTTCAACCAAACTTGGTACACATATAACTTAGCATCGGGAAAAGAATACTTTAGGGGTAAGACATCACTGGCACCAAAGGGGGTTGTGTGGGGAAGGGGGATTGGAAAAGTGTGAAAATAAAGATAACTGAAAAGACAGATATTAGTGTCTAATTCATAGTTTTTGAGGTCACTGAGATTAATAATCACACTCCTGAAGCACTTCAAATCCAAGTTCAGTCCCAATAGGGAGGGCGCACGAAAAGAGGTGGGAACGGGTGATGTAAAAATAACCATAAATGACAGATATTATTGTCAAACCCCTAATTTTCAAGGTAGCTGAGATGAAAAGTGACATTCCCGATGCCCTTCAAGTCCAAGTTCAGCGCCAATAAGGAGGGGGCGTGAAAAGACGAAGGGGTGAAAAAAAACTGAAAATGACAGATATTGGTGTCTAATCCAAAGTTTTTGAGGTCGCTGAGATGAATAATGACACTTGTGTAGCCCTTCAAGTCCAAGTTCAGATCAAATAGGGAGGGGGTGGAAAGGGGTGTGAATAGGGGGACATGTAGAAATAACCAAAAACGACAGATATTAGTGTCTAATCCACAGTTTCCAAGAACGCTGAGATGATGCGTCAGATGCCCTTTAATTCCTTCCTCAGCCCCAGTAGGAAGGGGTGGGGAGAGATGGTGTGTGAATGGGGTGACGAAGAAAAACCAAAAATGACAGATTAGTGTTTAATCCATAGTTTTTGAGATTGCTGAGATGAATAGTGACACTTCGATATCCTTTAAGTCCAAGTTTAGCCCCAATAGAAAAGGAGGTGAGAAGTGGGTGGGAAGGGGGTGACATACAAAAATAACAGAAAATGACAGGTATTACTGTCTAATCCATAGTTTTTTAGGTTGCTGAGATGAATAGTGACACTCTCAATGGCCTTCAAGTCCAAATTCAGCCCCAATAGGATAGGGGTTAAGAAATTGTGGGAAGGGAATGACATGTAAAAATAGCTGAAAATGACAAATATTAGTGTCTAAATATATATAGTTTTCAAGGTCGCTGAGATGAATTGTGACACTTCTAATGTAATTTAATTCCAAGTTTACTCCCAATAGAAAGGGGGGTGAGAAGGGGCTGGGAAGGTGGTGACATCTAAAAATAACCGAAAACTACAGATTTTAGCATCTGATCCATAGCTTTTGAGGTTGCCCTTAAAGTCCAAGTTCAGCCCTGATAGGCTGGGGGCGGGGGTTAGAAGAGATAAAAATAGAATGTTAAAAATTATGTATATTAGGGTCTAATCCATAGTTTTTGAGATCGCTGGGATGAACAGAGACACTCCCAGTGCCCTTCAAATCCAAGTTCATCCCCAACAGGAATAGGGGTGAGAAGTGGTGAAATATAAAATGTCAAAAATGCTGGGCAATCTAACTGAAGCAACTACCTTAACAGGAAAGGGAGAGATTGAGAGAGGGAGAGAGAGAGAGGGAGAGTAATGAGAGAGTAGAGGGGTTTGGGGAGAGCGAGAGAGAGAAGAGTGATCAGTTATCATTCCGTTTTTTTGTTATATTATAATATATTATTATTAGAGTCATATATTAATATTATATATATATAGATATATAATCATATTATAGTATCATCAGTAGTATATTATATATATATATATATATAGATATGAGATATATATATATATATATATATATATATCTATATATTTAGATATATGATATATATATATATATATATATATCTTATATATATATTTATAATATATATATATATGAGATATATTGTAGATAGAGATATAGATATATATATATATAGATAGAATATATATATATATAACATACTATATATACCGCATATATATATTTGATATAGATATATATATAATATATATATATTAGATAGAGGGATAGAATATCTATATGAAAGATAGATATAGTAGATAGTATAGATATATGCTGATATATATCTATATATATATGGAGTTGATATTATATATAGTATGAGAGATATAGCTATATATATATATAGATAGATAGATCGGTATGATATATATATACAAGAATATAGATATATATATATATATAGATATATATCGATGTATAAATATATATATATATATAAATATATATATGTATATATAAATTATATATAGATATATACTATATATATAGTGATAGATATATTATATTAGATTTTATATATATATGATATAGAGATATCATACACACACATATATATATATATATATATATATATATATATATTATTATATATATATATATATATATATATATATATACATACACTATCTCTATCTAGTATTATATAATACTATAATATGTATCTATATCTTCTAGCTATCATTACTAATAAATAAACTATATATATATCCTATATATATATACTAATATCTTTTATCCTTTATATCTAATTATATCTAATCATTTATTTAACCATCTATATCTCAATATATATATATAATATCTATATCTTATATATATATCTATATATGATTATTTTTCTACTTATCTATCTATCTTTCTTCTCTATATATTATCTATTATATGTTTGATACTCTATAATCTAGATATCATTATATTTATATAATATCTATATCTTATTTCTGTATTTATAATCTTATGCTCTCTATATGCTAACTATAAATTGATCTAATACCTCTATCCATATCTATCTAATCTTTTTTTTTTTTTTTTTCAATCATCTCTATATATATCTGATTTATCTCCCTAATATCTCTCCTTACCCTATCGTATCATATATCTATATCTATTAAGTACTCTATCTATCTATATATGATTATGTTAGTCTATCATTCTGTTATATATTAATCATCTATCTCTCTATTATCTCATATCTAACTCTCTGTATCTATTATCTAATTATTATTATCTATATCTCATCTATATGTATACTATATATATATGTCAGAATCTTATATATATATTATATATATATATTAATCTATATATCTAATCTATAATATCTGAATATATTAATATAATATTTTATAGCATAATAATATATTAAATATAATATTTACTAATATATATATTATATATATATATAAGTCATGTTCACGTTTGGTCATGCATGAGATTTTTTTCTCTCTTTATTTAAGTAGGATCCGGTACTAAAAACGACGCAATTAGCACTATTCGGTCTCCAATTATCGCTCCAGTGCAACCAACACAACTGCTGCATTTTGCTCTTTTGATATATCGACCATTAAGCTATTTTATTTTCTCGAGAACCTCTTTTACGCCGGCCTCCTACCTGGCGGTCTTATCTCTGAGGCACTCGCCTCTGAGAGGTTGAATTTCATTAACCCTCTATCAGATCATCGGAGCAATATATCAAAGTTCCTCTAAGCAACGTTTCGAAAATGCCCATGGCCCTCGCCATTCGATTAATCTCTTCTGCTGATATACGATGGCCGACGGTATCATAAACCATTGCCACTCATCAGAGACCTCTTATCGCCGATGACAACTAGGACCATATTGTTTTAGCCTAGACTAAGAGTGATGAAATATTGGGTTTCGCAGACAAGAGTCTGTTAGTATCCATACACTTACTGCAAGGAATTAAATTAATCAAAGCAAGCATAAGAAATGTACAATAATTTCTTATATACCCTTTAGAGACATGCCCAAAAGACGTGGAAATAGTGTGCTTATGGCACATGAAAACCCTTTATTAAAGATCATTCTTAAATAGTGGCATCTAAAACTGATGTGCCCTTCGGAGGAGTTCTAGGAAGCCTGAGTTACGGCTGTTCACCTCCAGGGAGGAAATAATTTTAAGTGAACAGATCAGAGAGGAACTATCCTGTTGCTGAAATCATGACAAAGATATTTTACTGTAAAATATATACACCTAAAACACGACACGTTAGAAATTTACATTTTATGCGATTAATGTTTAAGAGGCTGGTGAATGCCATCGTCCGTATAAATACAAAATGTAGCTCACAGCAACTAATCTTGTCAGTTGTCCTGAAGAACATTAGGGAATAGCAATTGCAAACGTCAAGAAGCATATAAAAGTCGCATCTCTAAACTTTATGAAGTATTTGCCATACTAATTGGTGATAGATTGCCTATCCCATCCTATGAGATTGAACCATGCGAATTACCCTTATCATATACATGGTGCTCACTTATTCAGCTGGACAAGCCAAAGGCCATAACAAGCTTCCACTGAATAAAATTTCCTGTACGAAAAAATACAAATAAAACATGGCATTTCTCATTCATTAATAACACAACATAATTAATACCAAATGATCGTAAGTAAAACTACACATACTGTGACACATAAGCAATCCACCATACAAACCAATAAATGAGAGCAAACCTATAACCTAAAGAATAAAGGAAAGGATATTGTACTTGACTGATTTCTGAGGTAAGGCAACTCACGTAAAAGTCTCCGGAAGGTCGTCGGTATGAAATTTTGGCTACATGGTCATCACCACCCAAGTGAGACAGGTAAGTATGTCACCTAAATTACCCAGCAGCCACAAACTGGACAAACACTCCAGTCACTTAAGCAAATTATAACTAAAGGGTCGGAATTTGAAAGCTCCCAATTATCCACAGAAACTTTTGGTTAACATGTCCAACTTTTAGAATGGAAATTATAACATACATGTCTCCTAGTCAAATTTTTTCGTGAAAACAAGATGCGCGCTTTTAAGATGACTTGTTCCAATAGGAACATGGCAAGTATAAAATATGTGGTTCCTATAGTTCTATTTTAAATATATAATAGTGCAACAACTGTAAGTTAGCATAGCCAGCCCAACGAGCTTGCATTGAATCAATTCCTCTTCCTTTCTCAAATATGTCTATCGATGAACATTTTCCATGAGACAGATTCTTTTCATAAAATAGATTCAAGGCCCTTTGACCAAAAGTCCTGGAGACTAAAACTGATATTGGCCGAGAAATCTCAGGACTGACAAAACTCAGTGGAACCTTCAATTTTGCTTGACAAGGTGGACTCAAATATAATGAAGTAGCAAAATTGAAATGGAGATTGCCCAGAGATTAATAAGACCCAGGAAATAATTAAAAATCAGAGCCACTAGACCTACGAAACTGGACCCAAACAGAAAAGATAAACCAAACACTGTTATACAACCAATTATTAAGGAAAAACATTCGACAGGCTTCTTCTCAAACATACTTTCATTCTTTCTGTCTTGAAGACATTTATTTTCTGTTTTTTTATTGTTGTGAATAAGAAAAGCATGGATCCCCAACAAAACTATAATACTTGCTATAACTACTGGGAAGTAAATCTTGCCATGCAGCACGATGGCGAATATTTGCTTGCAAGATCCAAAACTCAATTCGATGGATTTGTGACTTTCTTTATTTCAAGAAGCAGCACGCGTCGGAGAATGGCGGTATTTTTTAATGCAAAAATGTCAGATAAGTGACCTGTGGAAATGTGGATGTAAATGCCACGAGCGTAGCCTGCGCTCATCCGTAGCATCGTTAGCGGAGTTTGTATGCGCATTCCTCTAAGTACAGATTTGTCCATCTACAAGGAGGTCGTTTCTTAAGAGCCACTTCTCGGATCCTCTGCCTTATTTTACGAGTAATTAATTGAGAGAATCCTTCAGGGTGAGGAGTAAATGGAGGAAGAGTGGTGGGGGGAGGGGGTGAGTGGTGGGGGGGGGGGGGGCGTGAGGGGGTAGGAGTTGTGGTGGACGAAGTGCTAATAGAGACCTGCTTCGACCTAACGACTTCTCACTTGCATCGCCCAATTGGGTAATTAAACGTTAAGGTTATGCTCGTTTGCAACGTGTGATATATCTTATGGGATGAGGAAACATGACCTCACAACCTCCCAAGTCCTCCGCTGACTATTGACGGAGCATTACGCAAACACTGACATGCTCAGGTACGCACGCAATGCCACACTTTCTTAATAACCTCAATAAAGTACAGCGGACGAACTGTCCAATTATTTTTCCGTGTCAACGTAAGGACTATTTACCAGTGTTGATAATGATAGTAAAGGAAGGGTTACCTTTGTGAGTTATAAAATATAAACATAGTTATCATTTTTGATAGGTCGTGCCCGGAAAATTATCTCTGTCAGTGAGGAAGACACGCATGGGTTGGCCGTCGGGGGCGATAACATCTTGGGCCATCTCCTTGGCAGAGAAGAGATGAGAATCCCTCGCCAGCATCCCTGATGGTTGGGCCCTTGTAACTCGAGCCTCTGCCAGTAATCATATTTTGCTCGTGAAACTGTTTATGGTGTTGCGAGAGCGAAGAAAACCCGTGATTACAGGTATGCTCTTCAGACAGACACCCGCCGCCGGCCTCTATGCGTGCGCGCACCGCCACTCGCCCGAACACACGCACATACGCACACACATACGCACACACAAATGCACCGTGGGCTTAAAGTGCCCATTAGAGGAAAGGTTAAAATAGCTCTTAATTTATGTGTGCTCTGATGCGAGAATCGCGTGGCAAGTGCGGCGAGGTAAGGCCAAGGGGCAGGCAAAGGTGAATGCGCCTTTCTACAAAGGGTTTGGATGCTGTGCAAGAGAGCATACTGCATGTGATGCTTAACCAAACATGCTTCAACCCTTGCCCCTTCGATGCTTACGTTCCACCAGGGAAGCCCCTGGACTCTCCGCACCCATGTCCCTCTTGCTCCCAAGCGACACCCCGTGTTAAAAGATGGTTCGCTGCTCCAATAAGTTTATGTTTAAATAAGGGTTGAGCAGATTTATGCTGCAGATAACGTAGCCTAATGAATCAACGAGGTGCCATAAAGCCAACAATGGCTGGCTTCGAAGTCGGCACTCGCCAACAAAAGAATCTATAATTACGGGGGAATCTCTGGCGGGTCGTTCCTGCGAGCACCCTACCACTCCCCTCCCTCCAACCCCTTCACCAGGTAATCCTCCTCTTCCCCTACCCAAAACGAGTCATGTGTTTGGGATAATATCGTCATTATGGAAGAGTCTCGCCTATTATAGCCAAAACATTGGCGTGATTCCGGCGTGATTTCCGCCCATTTTTAAAACAAAGACTTCTGCCATTATGACAATACGACTCGAAGAATGACGTGTCTGGCCTCTTCTCCTCATTTCCCGACGCAGAGAGGCGGAAGACAAGGAAAGTGGTCGCTTCGCCGTTTCTCGTTTGGCTTTGAAATCGAATGGCGCAAAATCCTGTTGAGCAAATGTCGGTCTCCGCACGCCGTTAATGTCGGCCTCATCGCGGCATTTATCTTCCGGAGAGATGCGCATCCGTCCGTCCGTCCGTCCATCGCATAATTTAGGGCCCACGATTAAATTAACTGTTTATGTTTTAATTTTCTGAATGAGATCTGCACCAGTTTCTTCCGACTGCTCATTAAAATACCGAACCGCATCACGATGATGCTATCTATGAATGGCATATGACACTATTTCAAAGGATCTGTAACAAAGATAAAACTGATGCACAAAAATAAAAAAAAGTTTCCTTATTAGCGGTGTGTATCTAATATTATATATATATATATATATATATATATATATATATATATATATATATAAATATATAATATATATATATATATATAATATTACACAAACACACAGACACACACACATATATATCATTATATATATATATAATATAATATATATATATATATATATATTTATATATATATATATATATATATATTCAATTTTAAAAAATTAAACCTCTTTACTTTCCGTTTGCACTACACATACGAGTGAAAGGTAATGTGCAGAGACACGCAGACAAAGAGTCCATGCAGATCTGAAATGCTTGCTAAGTTACTACAAGGACTTGGATATCATCGCTTTCCTCACTGAAAGGCGAGGAGGGATGGCGGCGAAACCAGCCGGGCCTTACGCCAACACAAGTGTGAAGAGTTCCACCGTGTTCTTTTGTTATACAAGCAATAAATTATATCATAAAAGTGTAAACGAGATGCTATTACAATGTCTTCTGAATATCCCTCTTTGTGGGATGGTGCAGCCCCGCGCGCTTATTAGCTGAATGGTCGAGGTGTCTCGCATGAACATAACAACCACAATTCCATTTTTTTTTCTTTTTTTTCTTTTACTGCCCCACTTCCCCCACCTCTCTCTCTCTCTCTCTCTCTCTCTCTCTCTCTCTCTCTCTCTCTCTCTCTTTGTTTTACGTTCAAAGCTTCCTTTTCTTTTCAATACGCATTTGCTTTAGTTAAACAAATCGCTTCCCTGATGTCGAGTAACACTGGAACGAAAAGCTTCTAGATAACTCCAAGAAAATGTAACCCACTCGTTCATTTACCTTATGCGATATTTATCCATCTTACTCGTTTTCGATGTAAATATTATTGTGATGCTTTGGTGCTGACACTGTAAGTCTTCATTATTCGACCAGATATCTAGATTTCCAGTTGGATTTCGAGTAACAAGGAAGATATGTTAAATGTAAATGTTACATTAGTTGTTTGTTTAGAAGAGTTTAGCTATAAATCTTTAGAAAACAGATCTAAGTACTGGAATTTCTGAAGTCGGTATCTCACAGTTTGCAGTAATAGCAATTTCAGCAACATAGCAAAAACATCACTGCTTCACAGGTTATGAGTGTATCTTCAAGTTCGAATTATTCGTGATTTTCTTCTGTAGGTCTCATCTTTGAAATAAAAGTGTCGTAGAGTGTGATGTCAAAATGTGGATTTCTACTATCCTAATTTCTCAACATATAAAGCCACTTTATATATATACATACATATATATATATATATATATATATATATACACATACACACACACACACACACACACACACACACACATATATATATATATATATATATATATATATATATATATATATATATATAGATAGTATTCATGGTGTTCGTGGTACTCACAACCTTCAGAAAAACTAGATTCGCCAAGCATTCCAGCACCGTGATGCAGTATCTCAAGCTGATTTGCTCCCACCTCGATACGGCTGCCAAGTATTTCAAGATATTAGTTAATGATCCGACTAATATTTATGAATTTCATAGGTTTCTTGCCGATATGAATACCGTATTTTGTGAACATAAAGAGATATGTACCTTGCGACTCATTGGTGGCTTCTAAAGCCATGAAGAATTTCTGATTGTCGTGGAAGATAGAACTGCAATCTGAAATCAAGTAGGAAGATGCACAATACAGTATAATCAAGTTCGAGAGTTCCCATTTGAGACACTGTTATTAGTGACAGCAAAAAATGCCAGTCATAAACAGTCCCCTTATAGTAAAATGACAAAACAATGCTCGTGACGCCTGCCACAGTGTCTTTTGAACTTAACGATACAATGAAGTGCCTAGGACATCATTTCACGTATCAAAAGAAACGTTTTACTCTTAAAACACAAAATTAGTAGTTATGATAAAATCTAAAATTTCCTCCCGATGGCCTTAAAAGCAATTAATTTAGGATTGAAATATGATTTATGTATGAATTTGCCGTTTGATATTAATACTATTGCAAACAAGAGAAAGTTTCTTTGTACCTTCAGGATATTGTCTGCACTTCCTAGCTAATCAGTAATAATACCTTCGTAATATTAAAATGATTGCTAATGAATATAATCAAACATGAACTTAAGACTGATTTTGAGCAAGTATTCTCGATGGCAACTGCCGTATAGGTTGTTATTTATTTCTTCCGTGAATATTTATAGAAAACATGTAATAATGTAATAATAATGTAACAAGATCAGCTATTTTCTAACTATAACAAAAAGGTCACTCATGCTCGTGAATATTAGAAGTAGCATTTTATTGTTAAAAGGGAGATGAAATAGTTTCGGATCCAACTATTCCTCAAGATGTTCGTTATGGGGTACTCCTTGAGTTGCCTCGATCCGAAGGTCTTCGGAGGGTCTTCCGCATTAAGCGAATTTGACCATGAGCCGTCCTAATTACTGGAAGTCCGTGGTGTCTCTCCGAAGAAACCTAGCATGAAGGAAAATTATGAATTAAAAAGGAAAATTATATAAAAACTCAAAACTTTGAATGACTTAGGTATAGAACGAAATGTTCTTGCTTCTGGATTAACACATTTCAAAGAACTTCGCATTATAATGGATTATCATTCATTTCTATATTTTGCAGGTTACTTCTTAGTATGAATACATGGCAGGAATATCAACATTCAATTCTTATACTTCATTATATGATTTATGATATTTCCATATTTTTCGAGAGCTCAGTTTCCATTACCGAATTTTCTACAGCGAAATATTTACCGATCCAGCTTATCAATCTGCCGCTTTTCCTTCAAAATAATCAAGGACTTCAGTATATTTTGGCTTTTATGTGCTGTTAAGTACCATGGCACGTAACAGATCTGAGGATCTGCAGATTTTCCAAAATTATGTTAGTAGAACAGTTATCGAGCAACTAAGTGCAAAACATGACCTGCTATAAATCAGCTACGTTAGTGTTGTATCAGTATTTAGCGATATATGCCATGCCTTCGGCTATTACGTTGCTCTGCACTATATTCTTCTATTCAATTAAAGTTCTATAAAAATGTTAATGATGCTTTGAAAGAAAACTAATCAGTTTGCAATTTCAAATCTTAGCTTAAAATGCTCGTTCAATCTCATTTATGAATTTCATCCCAAATAAATGAAACTCTTAGAAGAAACACTGTGCTAAAAATTTAGGTTCGAATAGCAGATTAATTTCTAAAATTTTTTACAATGACCTTTAATTGAAACCTCCTTTTAGCAATGGGATGTTCACGAAATTAGTGAATCATAAATGGCTAAAAATACCATGTGACTAATATTACTATTGCTGCTGTTTTTTTTTTTTTTTTTTTTTTTTTTTTACTGTATCATTATCCATTCTTAACTTCGATATTAGATAATGGAAGCTCTGAGTTGTAGTCTGCAGATAACGTGTTTTTCTTCCGGAAGGATTATATCAAGACCTGTTTTCACGAAAACGTTGTCAAGACAGACAATTCAAGTAAGTGCACCAGGAACAGAATTCCACTAGAATTGTCATGCCTGTGCAATAAAAAAATCCCATAAATTACTTCACCCTATTATACTTGCATACAAATAGTTACTGTGCCTAAAATCAATATCGGTATGTGAAGACACTGGGCAATGTAGCCCAAGCGCTAGACAAAATTGTATATATATATATATATATATATATATATATATATATATATATATATATATATATATATATATAAACTCAAATATTAATCGCAGTATTGCCACAACCATCAAATCATAAAACGGAATTGTCTATGCATAACATATACTTAAATTGTAGAATAAGAATAACATTCACGCATTCATTTAGTGCGTCCCGAGGTGATGGTAGAGAAATTCCATGTAAAGTTGTATTTCATATTTTTGGAATATATAAAAAAAGTTTATGGAATGAGGTCCTTGGACATTCGCCTAAAATGTTTAATAACTTCAAATGACGAACAGGTAGATGAATAAGAATTGTAAAATTGAATATAAAAATCGATAATTGATCATTTATTTGGCTATTTTTTACAATTTCTTTTTACAAAAGATGACTCAGTTAGCCAGGAATAATAGATTAATGGTTTATTATTTCCAGACTAATTATTCTTCGCATCTAAGGCGAGATCAGGTAATTGACTGTTATTAATACAGTTACTTATACTTACCATCTATATTGACATTTTTTAATATAAACACTATAAACACCAAATATGGATAAAACGAAAATAATAAAAATTTTGTATTTTGAATATTTCACAACGTTTGATGCAAATAGCTCGAATAAATACTACAACAAAACTGTCAATATTCTTGGGATATCTTGTTTGGATATCTGTTCAATGTTTCAATATGTCGATACCTACATATTTTGGAATCTTAGTTTTGTTTTAATTCAAATAGAGAATCGTGGCCTAATTTCCAAGACGCTCCTGGACGTGTAGAGCTTCTCGCTTGATTCAAAAATTTATCGCAGAAAGCTTGTTACTGAAAATGATAAAAATCAATCATGCAACAACGAACGAAAGTATTCTCAGACCATCAATCTTCTACAGACTGTAACACTAATCAAGGCAAACAAAAGGTAAGAATTTATTTTTATGCTTGTATTCTAGATAATCCTCCTAACTGAAAATTTTCTAGAACGTTTTGAGAAATAAACTAGATATTTCTAAATATAATACTTTTCGTTAAACACTGTCTAGGTCGCTGACATCTTTTTCTTTCTGTAAAGTCAAGTAATTAGAAAATAAAATATGATCATGATGTACTCTAATTAGAATTATCTATTTAAAAATTAATATAACACAATTAGCTTTACAGGCTCTACTTAACAAATAATAAGAAATAAACAAATATAGCGATGATACAGTCGTAAGAAGCCACTACAAAATAAAAAAAATAGAAAATGCTAATTTCTCTGAAATTGCCGCTATCCGTGAAAATAAATTCAGTCTCTACGGAACATCACTTTATATCCATATTATTAAACATGACATGATCTCTGCAAGGATCCACTGCTGCCTACAGCAATTCAAAACAGTGTTCATAATGGAACATTTTGCAAGAAATAACTAATATTCACTGTTATGCCATGAATGATAATGAATAGTTTAACCATACAGCTGAGGTAAGGTTCTTCAAATCTACTAACGCTGATCAAATACATATGTATTGACAGTTATAATTGAACTTGAGAATCAAAATTTAAACAAGTATCTACAAAATACTATACTATTCCATTGCAGGCTCTTTTATATCATAGCACCTCGGTCACATAAACACCATTTTGTGGCTATGCTGACTTTCCCATGTATGACTCAAACGGATTAGGTCGAATAAAATATCTGTTTCTCATTGAATTAAGAAATGAGCTTTCAATTCTCCCTGAAAGGCGTGTTCATGAAAGCAAACATTCACGTGGTAAACCACATACGTTTAAAACAACAAAATTTTCGGAAATATGTGTACATCAACCATTCCTCGAAGTTTTTCCACAGAATCTACATTCATATGTTGAAATATTTTTCATTATTGGTCTATATCATGGAATAAAGAACAAGATTATCTGTATGCTTTTCTCGATAAGATATTTCCCATAAATACAGATCCGGAGCTCAAGCAAATCTTTGAAGAGAGCATCTCACTGCGCGCCGTTAAAAGCTAGTCCTAAGAAAAAGGGAAATTATTCAAGAGCATAATGGAGAGAAAACTACTCAGTAGCTCTACAGACAGGAAGCTCCTGACTAGTGAAAAAATCGCTCATATAGAAATTGCGGTCTAGTTTTCTAGAATGGAAACACTACTCATTTATTTAAGTTTTATTGTTGTTTTAAACAGCCTTGGAGGTACGACTAGCTATACCTCTACATCTTTATCGTTACACAATACACTTGATCGAGGTGCAGCATAGCCCTTAAGCTAAACTAAACCCCTTTTCTAACTCCCAAAACCAAGCCATGCATATATCGTACCCTCACAATCGCCGCGTTTTCTTGGGTGCAGAGGAATAAGCCTTGGACCCTTTGGCTTCGTTTTTGACAAGGCGGCCGTAGAGCGCCCCATCTCCCGCTGAAAGTCTCTCTGGGTCTCGAAAGCCAGCAAGCATCCCCTCCCTCATTGCAGCCATTGCCATAAATCTCGCGGTGAACTCCGAACGCTGTCTATCGCAGAGCACACGTTGTAATCTCCAGCGCATAATACTGGAGCGATATCCACTGCCAGCGAAAACTCACACCCACCTACATATTGTTTCACGCTCCACCCTCCATAAATCCGATCGATGACGTCACTATTCGCGATAATCCCCTGTAAATCCTCGAATTGTTGGTCCATCTGATAAGGTGAATATGGCGTGTTTTGGACAGTCTCAACATCTGGTTTGGACCAACAAAGGTTTCTCTTGCCCTCTAAGTTGCAGGTGGGTTTTGGCAAGAAAGAGAACAGTAACAAAACGTAAAATAATGATTTTAATGATATATATTGGTCCTTTTTAATACCCGCAATAAATTCCATTGTTTAACCTAGCATCTTAGCTATGAAGGGTTCTACAACGAAATCCATTAATTCGTTGTCCGAATGCCTCGGGACCTATTGTATGAAGTTTTTTTTTTTTTTTTTTTTTTTTTTTTTTTTTTTTTTTTGCGTGGATGTGTTTAGAAACATCATGCACCTTCTCTGTTCTCCAGCCTTTTTTTTCCTCACGGATGTTGAGGTGAATTCTTTCATTCGGCTTTTCTTAGATTTGTAGCAGCAGATGAAACTAACTCTTGCAATAAATCTTCTACAAAAATTAAGCCACAATGACTTGCATATTATCTTATGAGTATGTTCATCGCGAACAATGTAACAAGACTAAAAGACAGAGTTAAAAGAGTTAAGAAAGATTTAATTTACCACAACATCATAATTAATAGCAATAATTACCATATAATACTGTCTCTGTTACCAGCACGAAATGAAATTATTCATTGGCAATGCTGTTGGTAGTCTATCATGCCAGTAGACCGGTCAATCTCGCCATTTCACTTTTCAGTGCTTTAAAGGTTGCTCAAGAACATTGGGCATTAACGTCTAAAGTTTTCATAAATGATAATTCATGGAACCCTGCCTATTTGTTATCATTTATAATATATAAAACAGTCCTGTAGGGAATGTAAAAAAAAATTGAAATGCCCAAGGTTACCTTGATACGACTGATTTGTTTTACGATACTTTTACCAAAATCAACGAATACTGACGACTGCAGAAATGTCTTTTTTTAAAGGGGAATTTACAATGTGAGGTATGGGTTTTATTACAAACGTCAAAAACATTTAGCGACTCTGAAACTACTTAAGTAGAACTCTTTGACAACAAAACTTACAGCTTTTTTTACAAACGAAAGACATGTCTGATTTGATATGTAATAAAAAATGAATGGATTCCTTGCTGCGAGAGAAAGAAAAGATAAAGAGACTTAAGTTGCCGAATGTTGGCTCTCCAGTCATAAGTGTACCTGTTCCGCCAACGACCTTATCCAAGATTTATTAAGAAAAAAAAGTGACGTCACAGAATGAAGCCATCGGTCAGACTCGCTATGGTGATGGAAACTGTCTATCAACTTCATCTACAAGTCCATTTATATCTCTAGTGTGTGACATCTCACTTTTGTTGTTCTCTCTCTCTCTCTCTCTCTCTCTCTCTCTCTCTCTCTCTCTCTTGAGTAAATGAGTAACTTCCAAATGATTGTGATCCTAGACATGTTTAGAAATTTGATCAGAGAATAATGAGGCAAACAGACAGACAGACAGAGGCACTGGAACGAACAACTACTGCTCAACCTCAGACTTGAACATTAGATAGAAAGCGAGAGCACTCAATTATAATTATCAGAGCAAAATAATATGCAGGCTGCCCTTGCTAATTAAAAATTATGAAAACAAACAACACTGGAATAATATGCTGGCTTTAAAACATGGGGGCTTCCATATCCAATGTCTCTAAGACAGCTACTAAGATTTTTATCAAGCTTTACGAAATGATATCGTTCATATTATAGCTATGTGGATTATTCAATTATTACAAAATATTATTTTTGAACAATCAATCAAGCACTGAATTCATGGTGTTGGTGCCATATCTTCAGGCATCTCTATACGATATCAGGTTTCTAAGTAACAAAATCACCACACACCTTATTATAAAATTATAGGAAATAACGATACAGTTCAGTAAAATCCATCAAATTCTTATACGCAACCTTTTTCCCATTGCACTTGAAAGTTCGCTTAACTTACCAATCAACTCTGCAAAACATATTTTCCTCCTTGCGTGAGAATTCGAAATTTAATTTAGAAAATAACCACATATATAGGAAGCATCATGTACCAGTGCAAGGGCATAGTGTCTCACCGAGTGTCAAGCAAAGAATTCACGAGATACCCTCAGTCAGTGATCAACTTAGCAATG
>NC_087210.1:41968854-41986354 GCF_015104395.2 Macrobrachium nipponense | reverse complement strand
TGACATAATTGCAATATATCTCTAAGATCCAGTTACTAAAACTAACTATTCTAAAATAAGCATTGGTCAATAATCAAGTTACTTAAATACTGAGTAAGGAGAAAATCAAGCAATCTCCCTTTTCCAGCATTCCCTAAAGAATTACTTTTCTTACTTTACTAATATTGATTCCGCTATGAAAATAGCAAAACACAATAATATGCTATCTCTCCTACCAATGGACATGAGGCGCTTCACTGTACGTCCTAAATTCTTGGTTCCGTGGCTCGCTCCCATGAGCCGACGAATTTCTTATCAACCAAAAAATTCCTCTTCGGTTAATATATATTAAAATATATTTATTCCAAGGTCGAGTGAATTATATATTAAAGGACATTTGTAGCTTAATGCGTATACACATACACACACATGTATATATATATATATATATATATATATATATATATATATATATATATAGTATATCTCTATATATATATATATATATATATATATATATGTATATATGTATACTCTATATATATATATATATATATATATATATATATATACTATATATATATATAGAGTATATATATATATATATATATATATCTATATATATATATATATATATAATATATATATATATATATATATATATATATATATGTTTGTGTGTATGCGTGTGTATACACACACTCCGGAAAACCGAACTTCAGTCGTTACTTCAATGTAGGACCTCAATGATACTGAGATTCTTTATTATCAAGCTTTCGGAGGCAAGACTGCTTCTATTTTCAGGAACGAAGTAATTAATTTGGTTCCCTGAAAATGGAAGCAGACTTGCCACTGAAACTTGCGAAATAACGAATCTCCTTTCTTTGAGCCTTCCTTATCATTGAGGTTCTCTGGAAATAATAAGACAAACACATATATATATATATATATATATATATATATATATATATATATATATATATATGATATATATATATATATAATATATATATATATATATATATATATATATATATATATATATATATATATATATATATATATATATATATATATATATATATATATATATATATATATATATATATATATGTATATTCATAAAAGGGCTCTACTTATGTGAAATCTACGATAAGTTAAAAATTATTTCTTAATGACAATCTTATTTTTAAATATACTCACAGTATTTGAGATTTGTGTATATTTGTTTAAAGACAGATTTATTTTCATCCAAAGACTTTAGTCTCGGTTATCCAACGGTAAACTTTTTTACCTTGTTATTGGCTTTATTAACAAAGAAATTATTTTATCGTTGTCAAATGTTCAGTTTTTGGTTCAAGACTACGATATTAACAAATTTTAAGTCATTGAGTGGTTATACATCGTTTCTTCAGGCACGAGAAATGTGTTTCATTATTTTCTACTACGAATTATGGAGGATGTCGTCAGACGGGGAGTGCATTAGAACTTTCTCCAAAGACAAATGGATGAAATTCTCTCAAGGTCTTTTCCCTTCTTTCGTGACAATGAAACCCTATGTGTCGCAACATTTTTTTTTTTGTGAATTATATTGTCATACACAAAACCCACGAATGAAGGGTCCCACATAGACATTCAGAAAGAGTCTGAGCAACAGATCTCTCGCTCAGTGACTGTCTAATCATTTTAGTATTTCAGAAACGATGTAATGATGCTGTTAACACTTACTTACATTGTCGAGGCATGCCTCTCGAGGTCGCGAGTTCGCACATGCCCCAAGCCGATGAAAAAATCACTGGCTCAGCATCGTGATCAATTACATTCTTTGGCAGATCGAATTTCCAGTCAATGGGCCCTTTGGTGTGCTTGTTCCATGCGAGTAGACTTCATCTACTGAAATAATGATAACAATAATGATTAATGTTTTTGAATAAAGAGTGGTTAGTCATGGAATGAAATCATGACTATTATCCTATTCGAATTGTGACAGCTCTAATACACTAAAAAAGCTAATGGAGATAAATTCATATTTGAAGATTGTATATATATATATATATATATATATATATATATATATATATATATATATATATACATATATATAATACATACAGAGAGCGCTTATGTTTTTCTTTTTTTTCATAACCTTGCTGAAGTCAATTCCAATAAAAGGACATACTTTTATTTTCTTCTCTCCTTAGTTATAGTTTTCGTTTTACCATCTTTGTTTCTAGGAAACCACTTTCTAAATCAATTTAATTATGGAGCAGATAAATGTCATGGCCTACAGTTCCTATCGTTGTAGGATATGCAATATAAAGGGTTATGTATAATAGGGGTTCCCCCATATTATGAAGTTCAGGGTGACAATATTCAGTGATAGCACTTGTGAAAATATCTACTCTTAAATAGTTATACTGTACATCGTCAATTTCTTCTTGTATTTCGCCGGCTCAACATCGTCTCTGCTTTCTCTTTACGAAGTCTCACTCGAAATCGAGAATTCTGAAAATAAAAATCATTTGCAAAATTTCAGATTATTGATACTCACACGAGCATTGCTTACCTGATAGTTAAAGGTACCCATGAATCTTATGCTGTGTTGTGTAGGGGCTACTTAAGTAATTAGTTCCTTCTGATGTCTCTCAACATAACTATTAAGAGCTTACGATTCCTTATTAAAATGAGGCCGATAGCTTCCATTCTTATTAGCTCGTTTCATTTGATACTCAGAAAAGAGTTTCTCTCAGTGTACCAAGTAGCACCTCCTTAAAGTATTTGAACGTGGAATATAGATACATTAATCATTCACAATTGTTCATATAAGCATCTTCTTGCACCAGTTTTAAAATGGCAAAGAAGTTTTAAATTGTGTATAGCTAACATGTGCTGTCATGAACTCTTATTATTTCTATTTATTTATTAATATGTTTATTTATCTATTTATTGCTTTTACAGAAACTTCAACTTGTAGATACCTATAGGATGTATTTTTCCTGGATATTTTTACATGAGTACTTCCCCTTCAGTCTCACAACAGAAGCAAAAACTTCTGCCATATGTCTGCTGTGAGCTAAACGGAAAGTTCAGAAATGAAATTAAAAGAACTTTATCATCGTCATTAAGGAGCCTGATTCTCCCATTCAAAGGGAAAATTATGAATTTACAAAACGCTAAAAAAAACAGAAAAAAACTATGAAGTAAGTCAGGGTCATGATCTAAGTCTGTACTGGATTAGCTACGTAAGAACTATGGATGTATATATCTTTTAAAAAAAAAGTACTCGCAATTATGTATTACTATTATTATTCATAATGGACCGAAAGGCCATAGACTTGGTAGATCTACAGAACAGAATGCCTGTACTATGAAAAGGAAAGGAAGAACAAAGATGACGAAAGAGATACAGTGAATATGTCTAAATGAAATACCAAGAAATAACATAACCTGTGACTGCGGAATTCCTTGGTTCAGAAGCGACGAAGGATTCGAAGTTTAAGAACTTTACGGAAGAATGTGACATCTGAGATGATCCAGGTGCATTAAGTAACGCCATAATACCCCAGTCAGTTAAGCTGAACAAAACTTGATTCAGAGGAGAGATGCTCAGCGCCACTTGAAAGAAATTCAATGGGAGAGAGAAAGGAAAAAAGGTCTGATAGGGGCATGAAAATGGTGCTTCATTTGTAAAGAAGTTTATGTGCTTGTTTACACCGTTCAGGGTTCAGAGCAAATATTTATTTGAAATGGATTGAAGAGAAATAAAAGAAATGAAACAATGCTATTGAAAATGGACAATACAATAAGATTTAAGTCAGAAATAACTCATGATAGAAAAGGTGCTGAAGATGCTGTTAGGGGGAAAAATTAGGATCACAGACTTCCATTAAAGGCATCTCAAGTCAGCATCTTCTATTTTGCGTGCGTGACCTAATATGAACTAATGTCACTTCAGAGATGGAGAAAATAAAAAAAAATAGTAATTTCATTTAGCAATTCGTACTCTGCCACTGTAGAGTGGTCGACAATTTTTTTCAGATGTAAGTTGCTTGCAGAAAAAAATACTACAAACAAATGTTTATATATATATATACATAATGTATGTATGTATGCATATATGTATACATACATAATGCTGTGGACATGTAATGCTAAATGGAAACTGTACCAAGTAGGAGAAAACTAGAACAACCCGTCCTCTCTCAATTTAATTTGTATTAGTGAATTCTGTAAGACAGTATTATTTTTACTTTTATTATCCTCACTAATGATGAAGTTCAAAAGCGAACAAACAGAAATAGAGACATAATGTGTTTGTGAAACCCAATCTCTTACGTAGTGACAAATTCTTATTTGATCTCTGACCGCTAAGTATCGTGATCTTGACCTTCACCCACCACTGTGAATGGCTTCATTCGAGGAGTATGATCACCATATACCAAGTTTATCCCACATAGCTCAACATTTTTCAACTTGATGAAAACGTCAGTATCACCGGACAGATGGACAAACAGAGATCCAGAAAAACGGACGTAATGATGGCTAAGTTACCAGGTAATCCCCAGAAGATCAAACGTTATATAAACAGAAGTGTCTCTGTTTTTGCCTAAGCGAATAGCAGGATTTTTTGCTTAAGCAAAAGAGGAGGTTACGAGAAATCAAACGATGAAAAGGTTTGTGCTGCAAGTTTTGCTTGTAATAGAAATTAACAAGTTTATTGCAATACAGCTTAAAGTTACCAATATTTAGCTAGTCAAACCACAAACTCATCTTCTATACTGAGGTTTTTTTTATGAAAATCATAACAGTTGGCATAGATGTAAATGAGATGATGCATTGTCTAACAGATATAAGAGAAATAGTTTGAACTTTACAGAACTTTAAACCAAAACTAATGCCTTTCTTTTTCAACCTGGCAAGCATTATAAAACAGTGGAAAATGTGAGGTCAAGTGATTGATTATAAATTATGATACCCGCAGACTATAAAAATAATTCAATTTCATCATGAAAGTGATTCAGCTTGACATGAAGTAAAATGCTTAACAGGAATTAGCCTTTCCCACCATGACCATAAACACTTACTGATAACGGAGACCAATATAACATAAATTCATATGCCATGTCGAAATTAAACGACCATGTATTAACTGGCCTAGCATTAGAAACTAGGCACTGATAATGGAAATACGGAAGGTTACTTTTGGAAAGAGTATTGGAGCATCAACTTTCCTTAGTGACTGTTTATACCAATGGCCGTATGACGTGCAAAGACTTTCTTCTATTTATGATATAAATATATAAATTTACATCACATAACTTCTTAAAGGGTGAAATATCTGTTCATGTATGCAAATAAGATCTGAATTCAGAATTCACTTAGTGATATAAGAGTAACAGAGAAGAATGTGCATGGCTGCAAAGGATAAAAAACTCTTGGTATAGTAAAAAATGATACTACATGCATGTTAATCCGAGCACTTCATGGGTAGGATTGAATGCGCGCATGGAAAAAAGTTGTGACAGTAAGTGCTTTGGAAAGGAAAGGAATAGGAGCTAAAAGGCTTTTGAAGGACTAAATTTGTGTTTGACGAGTTTCGAGAATATGAAAACATGGTTGGTGTAGGGAATTTATATACGAAAGTAAGTTACAGCAAAATAGATGGTGCACTAGTAAATGCAGAATTCCTGGAGTATATAAAAATGGAGTGTTTAGTGGAAATATGTTTGGACTGGACTTCACACTTGTAAATACATGGTTTCCATTGAAGGACATTCACAAGAGAAAACGGTCGGGAAGAATTCTATCATGTGAGTTCTATCATGTTAGTTCAATGCAGAAAAGAGACAAACTTGATGACTATGATGGTGGGAAGCTGAGCTGCATTAGGTAATTTGATCATTATCTAATTGAAAGAAAGCAAATAGTAAATATACATCTCAAACTGTTAATATTAGATGGGTGTGGTAATAAAGAGGCGGGAATGTCATACAAGAAGAGGAAAGAAAAATGTGCTGTAATTATTGACACGAAAATGGGAGAGGCATAGAATTATGAAATCAAAATTGATTTGTGTGGGTATACATTGTCAAGATTTGTTAAGTGCAGTAATTGTTGGTATGATTAAATTAGAACTTTGGGGAAGGAAAATCATTCACATGGCAGTTTACATACGGATGAAAAGGTTATAAAAGGCCAAATAAGTGTAAAAGATGGTGTTAGAAATTTAAGGTAAATCTGATAAAAAATTTATGAAATGAAAAGAAATTTTTAAGGAAGCAAATGCAGAAGCAAAAGTTGGTAAACAAAAATCGCATCTTAGAATAAAAAATATACCATCTCATGTAAAATCACTCCTGTGTCGATGGAATGGGCCATTGAGAGAAACCTTAAACCTGGAAGATAAAAGAGAAGCAAGATTAAATTGTCAATCGAAAACAAATTTGAGATGGCATATGAAGGAGCGGTCAAGGAAGGATGCATGCAATGCAAGTAAGGGGAGTTGTAAGAAGATGGTGAAGATGATTAAGTGGTCAGTCACTGTGTATGAATTGTGTCCAGAGTAGAGATGCATAGCATGTTTGAAAATTGGATTTTCGGATGGGGATATCACTTTTCTTTTTAATTTGAAGGTGCAGATATAAATTCTTTTCAATTGTGGACTCGGATGCAGATGCAGATATCAATCTTTTAAATTTTCGGATGTGCATGCGGATATTTGATGACCATACCTTCGCAGATGCGGATATTTTGTAAAGCTAAATAATTTAGATATATTTCATTGTTAGAGACGATTTTTAGCCATATTATTCAAAATGATGCGTTAACACGAGCATGTTAGTTGTCTTGGCACAAAGTTATGTCATGCTCATTGCATGATAAGAGTAAAAAACTCAAAGCCATACTTTGCATTACAGAGAGAGAGAGAGAGACTGGGGGGAAAACTGAAATACCCTGCCTTTATGGTTAAAACTGCTGTAAATGGCATGAAATTAATAAAACAAATATGCTTTAAAACAAATATACCATAAAACAAACATACTATAACAGAACTAATTATACTGTATATGCTGTATGAAATGTGTAATTGTGTATCATGCATTCTGTATGAGTATGAACTATCATTTCCAAACCATGGACGCGGATGCGGAGGCGGATGTGGAGGGAGAAGTTGTCAGTGCAGATGAGGATGCAGAATCATAAAAAATGGGGATGCAGATATCTGATACATCTCTAGTCCAGAGTAGTGAAAGGAACCAATGTAAATGGAAGAGAAAACATGTATATGGATACATGGACAAAGCAAAGTTATTGACAGAATCAAGAGATGTCCACACTAGAAGGTGTTGAGGTCACATTGTGTGTAAGATAATCAGCTGAAAGCAAATGAAAGTTCTCACGATGAAAGCAAAGTGTAGTGAGAATAATCTAGATGGGGTTTGAATTAACTGGTGTAGAAGGTAATCCAACAGGAATTTTATGTTAGAAGCAAGGTGATAGATAATACATCATCAGGGGAAGTGATAGACTAGGAGTAAAGAGATTCCAATATAATATGGAGTGTATTGTATTCCTGGCAATCTAAAATTTTCCTGAATGGCGTAATGTGAGAAGACAAAAGAGGAAAGGAAAAGTCGTACCTTAGTTTTTTTGAAAAGAAAACGAGTAGTATAGTACCTGAATTATGGACGATTTGATGTTGGCAGATGACACAGGATATTAATGAAAAACAGCAGACTAACAGAACAGTTGAAATCATTTTTAAGAACAAAAAAATAAATAAATTAGAATAAAATGAAACCATATGGAAACTAGGAAAACACAGCAATAAACTTTAATGTGGATGTAGGAAGAATGAAACAGTTTCATATGTGCAGATATCAGGGGTAAATGTAATGGACAGCTATGGGATGATAAAAGATGAGAGTCACTGAACAGGTGAATTCAAGTAAGGAAATAGGGTGAAAATGAAAAATTTAGAGGATATGGAGTAACTAAGTGAGCCAAAGTTGGATTGTGATGATGAAATTAAAGTGAGGAGAGTGAATGCAACTGATAGAAAGGGAATGAAGCTTATGAGATTGAACTGTTTGCATAACATATATGAATTAGGAAAAAAACGAAAGGATGTGAAAATTAATAACAAGAAATCAAGGTAAAAAGCCTAACATTGATGAAAGTATAGATCATGCTTGGAGATTGTCTGGTCCCATGTGCAAAAAGGAGGACGGATGGTTTGTGAGGATACTATAATAAGGAAATTCGTCGTAGGGAAGGAGAAGAGCAAACTCTAGATAGTGCTAAATAGCTGGCATACAAAATGGGTCGGAGCAAAGGGGCCCCAATTTTCAAGAAACAAAAGGGTGCTTTTATAATAGAGATGAAGAAAACAGTAATTATATGAGTGCCAAACAGGCTGCTGATGAGTCTTCTGAATAGATGAAGCGACTATTCTGAAAGCTTCCTACAAAGGAATACATCCTTTATTCACTAATCTTTCTTCTCTATCTATGAAGTCAGTAATTAGGGATAAACCTTATTATATATCATATATATAAGTGAAGTTTTGTTTGTATCTTTGCCCATATGTCTATGAGCTATAGAAATCAGCACTGATTGACCGATGTAGATAAATTTACCATGGGACTATCATCATAGGTAATAGGCCACGTGTCAAACCCGAACCCCTTCCCCTTCCCCCATCCCCTTTCCCCATTCCGCTCTAGACAAAGTTTATCATGTGGCCAGCCATTTGACCTAACTTAGGTAACAAGGTAGGTTCCAAAACCGTACTCCCTTCCCCTTCCCCCATCCCCTTTCCCCCATCCCATTTCCTCCTTCCTTTTGGAACTTATGTGGTAAATGTTTGACCGATCTACACAAAGTTTATCACGTGGCCATCATTGACCCAACTTAGGTAATAGTGTAGGATTCAAACCCATAATCCTTACCGCTTCCCTTCCCCATCCCCTTTCCCTCTTCCCTGTGGTTCGGATCCCACAATAAGCTGTAGGTCCCATTGCTAGGCAACCAATTGGTTCCTAGCCACGTAAAACTATCTAATCCTTGAGCTAGCCCTAGGAGAGCTGTTAATCAGCTCGGTGGTCTGGGTAAACTAAGATATACTTAACTTTCCCTCTTCCCTTTGTAACTTTCGTAGTAAACGCTTGACCAATCCGGACAAAATTTGGCACATGGCAATCATTTGACCGAACTTGGATAATATGGTAGATTTCAAACCCGTACCCCTTTCCCCTTCCCCTTCCCCATCCCCTTTCCCTTCCCCCTTCCCTTTGCAACTTATGTGGTCAATACTTGACCGATTTAGACAATATCGGTCATGTGGCAATCATTTGACCAAACTTAGGTAATAGGGTCGATTTCAAACACAACCACTTTCCATTCACCTTCCCCTATCTTCCTTCCCTTTGTAACTTATGTGGTGACCATTTGACCAATCTAGAAATAAATTTAGCACGTGGACAATTATTATTAGGTTTCATATTATACATGTAGTAGATTGAGGGCATTGTATTATCTCAGTGCAAATGGTTTGATTCGGTTAGAGATGGTTAAGGAATGTGAAGTGTAAGCATTTTAGTTATGCCCACCTCTTTCCTTCTTAGGGTATGTCAGTCTGCCATGGAGTCTGGATACAGAGACTTGTTTTGTTAGAGTCCAAGGACCTATTATAATATTGTAAAGAATTTCAAATAAAAGTAAAAACAACTGTATCTTAATAGTTATGGACTGGGCTTGCCCCTCCAAGGTCAGTGGGTCGATCCAACCTCGGCAATTTTTCTTCTTCAATCATTAGGGAAATACTCATGGTTAATATATATATATATATATATATATATATATATATATATATATATATATATATATATATATTATTATGAACCGTTGCCTGTATATTATATGGGTTTCTTATTTAATGGTAGCCAGACATTGCAGAAATTTATCATCATGCACCTTCAAAAGCTAGTTGACAGATTTTGAGATGAAAGGAAGAGCAAGCTCAGCTTCTGGTGATGCAGCCCATCAGTCAGTAGGTGAGGTGGGCAGCAGGGATCACAAAGGTGCCCACATGCAGGAAGCGAAGCCCTGTCATAAGAGAAGAGCCTTCTGGACCTGTGAGGGTATGGGGCACTTACAGTGGCAGTGTTCTTTGCAAGGTGCCTAAGACTGCTTTGCCCATCAGGGCGGCTGGAACCATATCACTCACAACTGAACATGCACTTGAAAAAACAACCTGTCACCCGAACTGGGGGCACAAGGTGGTACATACCGAGGAGGAGGTGCCAAAGTGAGAGGGCAAAGAGGATAATGGTAGAAAAACAACCCACCTTCCTGGTTGGCAGGTGGGTTGGTGTCAAGAGCAATGAGTAAGGTTGGTTTAGCTGAGAGGGAACTCCTTCCCCAAGATCCAGAGGCAGGAATGCCTCAAGGAACGCTGCTAGCATTAGAAGTATGAATGCATGGGAGATTTTGACTCAAGAAGGAGCAGCCTCCCTTCCACATGCCCCATGGTAAGGTGAATATAATTATTCAAATAATCATTGGGCAAGAAAGGATACTGACCATACTGGATACTGGAGTAAACATCTTCCTGTTGGAAAGGGAAACCATTCCCCAGGTGCAAAGAGAGTTAAGAGAAGCTGGACCTTACTACACCTGGGAGACAAGTAGTGACAACAAGGCAGAAGGTGCTACAGTCCATGCTAGTAGGATCGAAATAGTGAAACAAAACTTACTTAGAACTGACTCTTTGGGGATCAGGGGAATGCATTATGTTTGGAACATTAATTTTATAAAAAGAAAATCCAGGATGAGCATTCAGGGCACACTACAGGCCCATTCAAGTGACAATGTGGGATGAGGGTTATTATTCTGTGATTTCTGAATTCAGGACCTGTAATATAATACAAGGGATACTATGGTAATATTGTGGTGCACCACCATAAACAGCTAAGGTGTAGTTCCAGCTATTCTCTGCAAGAGGAGAGGTAGTCCTCACAAGGACACTGTTAATAATGTTGGTTAAACATCCTCAGCCCCTACCTGAAGAATTATCATGGGTATGTGAGGGAAAAATTCTTATATAAATAACTTACATATCTAATAGCGTAATACAATTTTAAGGGAATTTTGTGCGTGGTACGGGGAAGTATAAAAAGTACAGACACTGGCAGTTGTCATTCTTCCAAACTGAATACAGAGGCATGCATGAGAACTGCTTTCTCGAACTCACTAGCGTACTCTGATTGAGTACCCAAATGAAGTAAAAGAGATTGTAAACTGATATCATGGGCATGAGAGAAAAGACTCCAGGGAAGGTTAATTGATTCCCATTCCAAATTAACACTATATGTTGGAGGCCATACAAAGGGATTATTCAAGATAGTGAGTTCGCCTGGCCCTCCCTCATTCACTGTGGTAAAAAAAAGGCTCGCTACAGTTGTGAGTACATTATAGGAAACCTAGTAAAATCACAAAGGATAACACTTATCTACCACCTTTGATTGACAAATTGCTTGTCAGAGTCTTCAATAGTAAGTTTTTCATAATTAAATTTAAAGTATGGATGCCACTAAATTCCGGTTCACTAGGACAGTAGATGAGAAACAGCTTTCATCGCAAATTATTGTTATCTCCTCTTCAGAGTTAAAAACGCTCATGATGATTTTTCTAGAGTAATGATGTCTGGCTTGTCGTTGATCACCGGAAATGGAGTCTTTATTCATTTAGATGATGTTATTATCACAGGGAGAACAGCTAAAAAGCATAAAACGAACTTAATTGAGGCAGTAGAACTATTGAATAAAACTAATTGTCATACAACACTGTTGCAATGGAACATACACTAGTTTCGTCACTTCTCACCGTATAAAATGGTGTAAAAGAAAAACTACACTGTACTGTAACTGATGTTATTATTAGGAATGACAGATCATCCTTTAGATTTGTGGAAGAATACTTAAGGAAAGGACAAGATGATGGCTGTCTATTGAACTCATTCGATAATGGATCAACAGGTTATATACTTATGTGTGATTAATTAAAGATGGTTGGTTACCTGCACACTCCCCCATGCTAGTAGGTGAGGTTAGGGATGACCCATATCTGTGTACATTGAGGGTCACGAAGAATAAGAAGAGTGTGCTGGGGGAAGGGGACGGGCCACCTCAGTGGAACATATCAGGGTAATGTGTGGGACAAGGTACCATGAGATGGAGCCTGGTTTTGCTATCAAGAGATAATATTCTCAATCAATGACGGTGAATTAATCATGGAAGGCAGTGCATGAGGTATTGATTCTCAGGGCTAAATCTACAGAGGATAAAGGAAATGTAGGGTCTAATGCGAAATACTTAAATTATATAAGTGCCACAGCTTACAGTAAGGGGTTCGCATAATATACCCGTGTCACACAATATGAGGATACTCCTCTCATCTTCACATGGTCATAATGTAGAACTGAGTGGTATTCACACCATAATGCTAGTTGGCATAGTGGAAAATCTTATGCGCTATGATACTACCAATCCCTTCCGAGACCAACACCTAACCTCCGCATCTCAAGATTTGCCAACTCAAGAGTGATACTGAAAATGGAGCTGTATATAAAGTAATGACAAAACATTTGGAGGTGAATATTTTGCTGGTATTAAAACAGGTTTGGCAGTGTATCTCTAAAGAATTTTTTAGAAATTAAATGTTACCAAATGTTTGCTTCATTCTCATCGTGACTATACAGTCAATTATCAAAACTTAGTGTCAGGACCAAGGCCACATCATTACAAGGATTTGGTCAATGCTGGGCGGGGACGTGTAGACCTGAGCACATCCTTATGAGTGTTGTATGACAATTAATCCTTATGAGTTCTGTATGGTTTTGCATATAAAAAGCTAAAGAATCATTATTCTGTGATTTCTGAATTTGGGACCTCTCGGCATCAATGTTATTACTGTATGTGTTGTTGTTATTATTACTGGCATTATTACTAGCTGTATTTTTATCACAATTATTATTGGGTTTCTTATTATACATATAGCAGATGGTTTGATTCTGTTAAAGATGTTAGAGAATGTGAAGTGTAAGCATTTTAGTTATGCCCACCTCTTGCCTTCGTGGGGCGAGTCAGTGTGCCACGGATTCTGGATATAGAGTCGTGTTTTGTTAGAGCCTTAGGACCTATTGCAACACTGAAAAGTATTTCCAAATACACGTAAAAACAGCCGCTCTTAATAGCTAAGTACTGGGCTAGTCGCTACAAGGTCAGTGGTCGAGCCAACTTTGGTAACTTTTCTTCTTCAATCGTTAAGGAAATACTTTGTGGTTAATATATATAATATATATATATATATATATATATATATATATATACATATATGTGTGTGTGTGTTGTGTGTGTGTGTGTGTGTGTGTGTGTGTGTGCGTGTGTTCGTGGTGTGTGTGTGTGTGTGTGTGTGTGCGCGTGTGTGTGAGCATGTACAGTAATGTTGAGCTACACATTAAAGAAGACTGTAGCGTTGTAAAATTAAAATCTAAGAAAATATCGCGCATTATCTCTTTGTCAACATAGAGTAATTTAGTGTTTACATACACAAATGTATTAATAGATATACACAGAACTGTGTTTGTATGGGTGTGTTTGTGTAGTTATACCCGTAAAAATATAAATAACACCAACTATTGTGGTGCTTTAGGAAGTTGGTTTGTCATTTATTCTTCGACAAATAAATGAGCTGACATGACTTGGGATAAATCCAATGCAGTCACGATGCTGGCATCCGTTTCCTTTTAGTTACGACTTCAAACTATGACGAAAGAATAATTATTCGATAAATGAATCGAGAAAGACCGCTTATCACTTAACCACTAAGCATAATCAACACATATTTGCAGATAACATTTCCACTCTATATGACATCAAAGCAATAGCCTTCAGTGGTGATGAAGTGTGATGGAGACGCCAAAGCCAAAGCCAGAGCCAAAGACGGCGAAACGTTCGCACACGAACTCTCATTCTGCGATATGTTTTATGACCTCCAACCTTCCATTAAACACCATCATCGTTAGAGTGAATAGCACACTTACCGACCGTAACTCCTTTGCATAAGCTTATTATATGCAATGAAGACAGGGGCATCCGTCTATCAACACACTATACCTCGCACAACACATCCGAATCCTCGCAGGACGATTCTAAAGGCTTGTAATTGACCCCAGACAAGTGTTTAAGTCAACGTAAGGACACGGTCCTTAGCACCACGGCTCGAGGGAACCTTTCCACTCAGTTTTATTTTCTTGTTTCTCTCTCTCTCTCTCTCTCTCTCTCTCTCTCTCATTTCTATCCTGTATCTCAGATTTCTTCCAGTTATAAACAGGCTTATGATAACATAACCTCCCTGTGAACTTCACTTCCTACTGACAATGCAGCCAGACCTTTCATTGTTTCAATTAATTCTATTTGGAATATAAGAACATATTGGCAGCTTACTAAACAGGATCTCTAGGCATTCCAGAAATAGTTAATAACATTCAGAGAGAGAGAGAGAGAGAGAGAGAGAGAGAGAGATGATCCGGACGAGTGGGGGCAGGTTGTTAAATCCGCGTTATGTACTCGCTCACGCTCGATCCGATGCGATATGCAAAACACAATAAGCGTGATTAAGACATAAAGCCGAGGGCCCTGAATAGGAGCTATGCCCACGGCCTCCTCCTTATCGGCCTCAAAGTTCGCACCAACGGCGGCGATTTCACCGATCTCCCCGATTGAGCTCACGGTTTGCCGATACACTTTTGCGGAACCCGGTTTTATGGGAGGGGAGATGGTGATGCATGGATGTTTTGATGGAGCTTGAAGGAGATAAAGATGGTTATCTCCCTGCTAGAGAGAATGGAGAGGCGAGAGGTCGGAGAATGATTCGGAACAAAGCAAAACGGTCTGGTCGTCTAAGGTCAAATACTGATTCCCGACTCCCGTGCCCTCAGCCCGAAGATTGGGTCCGAACGGTGTCATACGTCGATTCCTGTCTGGTGCCTGCCACGGACTGATCACTCTCCGACTTCACTTTTGGCTTGGGGTCTAACTTTATAATCACATTCCCACTCGTTTGGCACTCCTAATTACTTTTGTGAAAAATTTGTGCGAGGAAACCTTCGGTGGCAAAATTTGCTCTCGTCATACGGAACAGGTTATGGGTACAGCAATTTCGTAACAATATCATTAGTTAGGATGTTAGACATTTCTGTTGACTACTGATACATAACAGAGAGTAATATACGCTGTTATTTACAGTTAAACCTCAATTTGGAATTATAGTTTTCCACGATTCTGCACCTTTGCAATTGAAACAATTTCGACTCTATTTTGCGAATATTGTACAATACCACAAATATTCGAAGTAGAAGTAGAGCGATGGTGATCATACGAAAGAAGAGAAACCACAACAACCAAGGACATTCCGTGTCTCCAACGGAATTCCAGTTGCCTTAAGGCTGCAGAATGGCACGACAGAAATAAAAGAATACAGAAAAAAAAGAGGAGAAACTGAAACTACAGTAAGCGTTTCATCAAAACCAGAAATCATGACTGATCTAACAGTACAAGAGATGTCAGGCAGGGAAAGCCATGGAAACGTCTCATGCCTCACTACGTTAGAAATTTAGACAAAAGAGAACTGATATTTCTAACTCGTCTGACAACAAAAATAAATTAGATATAATCCATGACCAATGGGATTTCTACTTTCACAAGGTTACATTCAAAGGCTTTATTGACGGCGACTTGAGATACACTCTAATTCTCCTATTTAAGTAAAAAATAAAAAAAAAATTAAAAAAAAAAAAAAGGGTTATATAAGCCTTTCAATCCCCTCTTGACACATATTTATACAGTTTTTCTGACATCTGCCCTTTCATTCACCTACAATAAGTGCTCATCAGCACTACGTCAAAGCCCCTTCATCACACGGCACTATTTACCTATATTTTACAAGGAACAAACTAGCACCCTGGATGTTACTGCCCCTCACTGCCAGTATCTCTTCCAAGTCAGGTTCCGCTCTCTTCTAAGGTTTCCCATACTCCGCCCTCTAGGTTCTTTCAAATTATGTATATATATATATATATATATATATATATATATATATATATATATATATATATATATATGTATGTATATATATATATATATATATATATATATATATATTATATATATATATATATATATAGTGTGTGTGTGTGCTTTTTTTGTCAGTTGCACACCATAGGCGTAAAATGAAGATAGATATGGCAAAATCAAAAGGAATCATGCCAGACGACGCCAGGCGTTGATTTGTCGGTTAGATGAAAACAGCTGAAAATTCACAGAAAGCAGAGATGTCAGGTATTCTAAAAGTCTGAGATGTACAGAGGTGGTCAAAAAGAGAATTGGGAGTTGTGCTTAGAAAATTCTACAGAAAAAAATAAAATGATAAAAGTACTTATATCAAAGCTATTGCGATCAGTTCACAAGGAAGTGCCACAGAATAAACTGTCAAGTTCATGCCGTAAAAGAGGTGAATTTGGACCTGAAGTAAAACAGCATTACTGAGGAGAGAACATCGGCCTAAGTTATCTAAAGTCTACATGCCAAATGATGGGGATTATAAACTGAAAAGAGAAGGCAGATTTTATTCATGCTGCAAAAGTCCAGCTGGAATCACGAACTAAATCTCACGTGTTTTTGTAGATTTTTCCGGCATTAGATCGACGAGTTTCAGATTCAGATTTTATTTCGGAATGTTTGGGCAGAAACGTTCAACGGTAAAATTGGTCATAAAACAAATTAGTTAAGAAGTAATTCATGAAAGAAAAGATGAAATCAAGGTAAAAATTCACGACCCTATTCATATTGCCTTACCAACAGGACCTGAAAATTCCCAGTACCTACTAAACATATAGTACTATATTTCATTCTTTGCATTTGCTAAGCAAAGTTCAATAGTACGGTTCTATATTGGCTAATGGAATCATCCTAGATTGGTCTTAAATTTGGATTTAAATTTTTAAAGCTATCATAAATATATGGTATCATATCAACTGATTTCTTGAGAAAGTCATATATCAAATTGATGAATTAATTTTAGGATTCTCCTGCTCCTGTAATAATTTTTTATATAGAACACTAAAGGTGGCTGAATGAATATTTGTTTTATAAATATGAATCATTAAAAAAATGGTACGAATGCATTTTGCACGGCCAACTTGATACAAAGAGGCGACGCCACTTAGCTCAATACCAGTACAAAAAAAAGTATCTCATGGCGCTGTATTCATTATACTTCATTGGCTTTGAAAATATCACTAACTTTGGATGGTTGAATACCAATATGACTGACTATCCTGCTACAACAATCACATTAAAAAACCGGACAGTATAATTGTTTGACTGCATTAAAGTCAGTGCAGAGCCAGCCAAAATTCAATTATATTTTCATACTTTCATACGAATGTCTTATATCCTTT
>NC_087210.1:41958854-41963854 GCF_015104395.2 Macrobrachium nipponense | reverse complement strand
CTGTTGTTTTTATTATAGCATTCGCAATTGTTTTCGTAGTGATATTGTTTGGGTTCTTTAGATATGCTAAAGAGAAAAGCCCCTAAATGACGTTTTGCGTTGTTGACGGGAGTTGTGTGTCTGTTGATGTTTCCAGGGTAATCTTGGTGGCCCCATCTAGTTCTAAACATCACCTGTCCCAACTCATAACAAGTGTTCTCATTGTTCTTGTGAGTAAATGTTCCTGTAAATTCATATTACGAATAACTGGTCGAAAGAAAAGCTTATACTACAAAGGTTTGGCCCAGTTTCTAAAACTGATACTATTTCCACTCTATTAATACCAAGACAAAAATTATAAGCGGACACACCTTAACTCATGAACGCCCATACACATGACCATAGCTATATATTAAGCTAGTAAGGTATCTGGTTTTAATTTATATATAATTATATATATATATATATATCATATATATATGTGTGTGTGTGTGTGTGTGTGTGTGTGTGTGTGTGTGTATGTGTGTAAGTATATATATATATATATATATATGTATATATATATATATATATATATATATAATATATATATATATATATATATATATAGAATCTACCAGTCACTTATTCTAGATACGTATACAACTGTAACAACCCCAATGCCCTCTTAACTTCTCGAATTCTTCACACTTTTTGGATACGCCTGTCACTATCAAACCTTAGATCCAAATGCAAGAATATCAAGTAATATCAACAATATCAGAAAAAGGTCAAGTTGTCGACCTGACCACGAGAAGGATAAGTGTGTGCGTGTGTGTGTGTGTGTGTGTGGGTAAAGAGAGAGTGAAATAATGCTTTCTGTGTATAAGAACTCAACTTATGAAATAATCGAACATGAATGACATTAATCATTTGTCTTGCAATCCACTTTATCACGATTCGATCCTCTTCCGCACGACCTCACGGTGATGCTCCAGTTTCTCTCATACCTTCATCATTATGAGAGATATTGCCCATGAAAGGAAAAATCAAGGAATGTGGATAGATTATGGATTTACCGATCTGAAGGCCCAATGGACATCCATCAAAATAATCTTCTCAACGTTTCATTCATTTTTTCTCCTGTTATAATACGAACAAATGTAATAGATATTGGATGATTATCTACAATTGAGATGCGATAACTCAAGAAAACTAGTTCATTTGAAAATGCATAAAAACAGATCGGTAGCCACATTTGTCATGCCGGTACACATGGAGAATTAGGCCGAGCCTCATATCTCTGCAGATATCTTTCCCCTTCTAAGTTGACTGACGATGAAGTACAAAGGTATTATACCCATTTCATTTGTAGGTGGAGATTAAAAAGGGACGGGTATCTAGCTACAGTGAGTGTCAGCTGTGCGTAGGTCACAATTAATTCGGAAGAAATGGAATAGAAATAACTTAGAAATTGGCGCTATGACACTCATGCAGTAAATCGTTTTCTTGCAACATGTCCATTGTTAACTGGTAAATTTAAGTGTCCATATTATTCCACTTTTTTTATGAGTTTAGTTTCTGTGGCAGTAATTTTCAAGCGAGGCAAATAATGAATTCAGTCTTAAAGGTTAAAAAATAGTATAAATATACTACATCTGGGATATTGGTTGCTTACAGAATCATGAATTACAGTAACCTCGACGCCTATCGATTGAATATTACTCTTACAAATATTGAAGACTTTGATCTCCGCTGGGCTAAGGAAGGATTTTTTATTTGCTTTGTACAATCCATTTAGTGTTAAATGTTTTTTGAAAAAAATGGGCATAAGATAAAAAGCAAAAAAGGAATTTATCATATTCCTTACAAACATAGATAGTAGGTTTCCTGGAAAACTCGTTATAATAAAAGCTGAATAACAAGACAACAAATGGCTGGGAAAAGAAATTAAATCTATATAAATATTGGGATTAAAAAATCCTTTGGTTATCGAAATACATTCGCAAGCACCGTGCATTCTAAAAAAAGCCATACCCTTAAGGAATATTTTGTTCGTGTACAGAATCCTCTTTTTTACGTCTTTTCAAACTAAGCAGATCTACGTGCAAGATGAATATAGCATTCCCGTACTGGAAAATAGTTCACTTTTAAACTAAGGAAGAGTACACAACTTTGAGCATACAAACAAAAAGCGTTACAAATCTTCTCTTGTAGTATCAGCATCCTTCCCATATCTCAATGCAATACCGAACCCGCCAAAATCTGCCAAGCGCAAGCGCGGGAAAATGACTGACCTAGAAAAACGACAGCCAGTGATGTAGCCAGAGTCACGACAAGTTTTCACAGTCTTAATGAGACAGATCTAATGTTAAAAGATGTATCAAATACATCTTTTGCACTCAGTTCAAAGTGCGCTTCTTCCAAGGTTTATAAAATCCAGTTTTATTCACCTCTGCATCAAAACATACCTCGTGAAGATAAGATTGACCTCATTCTCATCTATATATGAAATTAGCTTCATTTACTGAATTCCTCAGTCAATCAAGTAAAACTGGGTCATTCGGCCTACTGGAATGAGTGCTGCCATTCCAACCCCTCGGGGTGAGATCAAACTTCGTTTGGTTATTGCCTGTTTAGGCAAGAAAGTTGCGGCCTACCTAATAGTTCTTGAAGGAATTCATCGACTGCACTTAGAAACTTGAGGGTTTTTGTTATGGTAATTTTTACTTTACTACTTCTCGCTTTTTCGTTTATGAAACATGAAATTCTGTTCTTTGTAAGTCTTCCTGACTACTTGATAGACTTGAAAACTTGCTTCTATAAATGTGCAGAAGTTACTAATTTAAAGCAAGCAATAGACACATTGAGCATAATTCATACCTACTTTGTTATATTTTTTTAATAACTTTTGATATCTGTCATGTAACATATAAGTTTTGGAATCATGCTAGCAAGATAACTTTCTGAATTAATTTGCTTTCAGATAGATACACTTAAAAACCATTTAGTTCCCTGATTTAACCTTTGACGAATAAACGTAATACTTGTCACCAGGCGCCAGCAACCTCAGACTGAAGCGGTGCCACAAAGTCTCTGTCAAGTTTCTGTCTGAACTGCGTTACGATGTAACCGAAGAAGTCTTTTCCTCCCTGTGTCATAGGTGCTTAGTATATATTTCATATTTCTATACTCTTATGCTGTGCACTGTCTTCTAGCAATTGATTTCCTATTTACAGTAGATTAAATCTAGAACACACGCATCAACTTTCAGTTCTTTTTTAAACGCATTCCACCCTGTAAGTGTGCTTGTCATGTCTCTAAGTGGCGGTATGTATCATCCCTGACTATGCTATTGCTTAATTATATCAGGGATGATTACTACATAATGTAGTATTTATTTGAATCAGAATTATGCAATCTTCACGACAATAAAATACCGAAAATATTCTACGATCTTTTGCCGTAGGACGAAAATTCGCATGAGCTAAGCTTCTTCTTTAAGTAGCTAAGGTTTTGTATTAAAAAGAAATGCCTTTTCAAGAAATTTAGTCCTTAGTCTTAGATCACAAATAAACACACATATAGATTTCCTAATCATACTTTCTAGCCTCTCTCTCTCTCTCTCTCTCTCTCTCTCTCTCTCTCTCTCTCTCTCTCTCCTTTGTCTTTTCATAAAAAAGAAAAGAAAAATCTTCGGAAAAATATCGGAGCGTTAACATTGTTGGTGGTCTGGGTGAACGGAGCACAATGATGCTTTTGTTGGAGGCCTTTGGCGGACACAGCCAGCCATGTCTTCCTCGACGGCACCATCAGCTCTTTCCCCATTCTTTCAAGGTCTGCGCTCGGCATTTTCCTTTCTTCGGCAGGAACAATGTGTTATGTTCAATAGTTTCAATGTTTGACTCTATTTAAAAACATCGCTTGTGTGAATATCGTTCACAGAGCTCGAAGTATGCGGTGACTTCATAATTTATAAGTCTCAAGGGTTTATGATCTCACATTTTTCAGAAGAAATTGACACTAACCTACTATTCAAACAGGCAAGTATTTAATCAATATTCAAAACATTAACTCCTGATCTCTGCTTATATTACGGACATAAATCTTTAGCTTATATATGTATATATCTATTTCTATATTAATATATATATATTATATATATATATATATATATATATATATATATATATATAATATATATATATATATATATATATATATATATACATATAGATAGATAGACAGATAGATAGATAGATAGATAGATAGATAGATAGATAGATAGATAGATAGATAGATATGAAAAACTATCAAAAACTAAAATTTTAACCTACTAATGTGTTGCCTATATAACTTTCAGTAGTATCAAAAGAATCTGTATTTGTAGGAGTGTTTCCAGAAAGCCAGTACCTAACATACAGTTACTTTCTCAAAGCGTGCAGGAATAATAATAATAGAATTATTATTATTATTATTATTATTATTATTATTATTATTATTATTATTATTATTATTATTATTATTATTATTATTATTATTATTATTATTATTATTATTATTATTCACCAATCAGGGGGTAAGAAATTGGCATTATTATATGACAAAAATTGGATTGGAAAATTAGACAAGTATATAATTCGTTATATTTCACCAATTGTTTTCTATTTACAAATCCTAAACTTGTACGAATGCAAACAAAACCTACTAGAAATGCAGTTGCATGACTAGGAGGACTTTCCTCTCTCTCTCTCTCTCTCTCTCTCTCTCCTATCTCTCTCCTCTGCTCTCTCTCTCTCTCTCCTCCTCTCTCTAACATACCTTTTGCGTGCCGGACGAGTTCGAGGAGTCCAAAGACAAAAGACTAGATGACGAAGATGGGAACACAGTCATGAAAGTTCTTAGTGAAGAAGGTACGCAGGACCTCTTCGATAAGAGCAGAAATGCTGTTTTCGTCTTTCAAACTACTTCCCCTAAAAGAAAATAAAGAGTAGAGAAAAGATCGCTTAAATGTGTATGATAGAGCGATAGCCCTCTCTGAG
>NC_087210.1:41926354-41953854 GCF_015104395.2 Macrobrachium nipponense | reverse complement strand
GGTCAAACACTAGATTATCTGAGGTGCGAGTGCACAGTAGAAGATACGACCATTTACAGGTATGCGAGAGGATGGTTAGGTGGTTAGGATAGTCAATTGGAAAGAAAAGGGGAAAAGGAAAGCATCGAAATGGAGGGGAAGAAGGCAATCAATAACTTTAGAGAAAAAAAGTTTAATGAGATGTAAATGCAATGAGGAAAGTTGATGAACTAATGGATCATACAATGAAAGCTGCATACACCTAAATGTTAGCTAAAAGAAAGCATTCCTGAATAGATGGAGCGAGTACTCTTAAGAGTTGTTGAATGTGATAAATAGAAGAGAGGCAGATCAGAATTGTGCAAGACTGGAAGGGTTCTAATTTCAGAATGCTTGCAGGTATAACTGTTGAGGAATGTAGAGCAGTTCAGAGACCGAAGAATGGAGCCTAACTATTGATGGAAGTGAGATCCTGAGGTAAGACGGAAATTCATTGTATAACCAGGCTTTGTACTTATGTAAAACAGACAGAGGCTACAGAGAAGCAATGTGAAGGGTGTTGAGGCTGTATGGTATAAAAGATAAGTTGCTGATATCGATTTCCAGTTTTTATGATATAAGAGAAGAGTGTAAGATACTGAGAAAACAGAGTGTCTGGTTTATTGCAAAAGCAGGTAGAGGTAAAGCGAATTGGATATTAAAGGACATTTGTAGTTAACATGGCAGAGGTAGGTTGGTATCGATTCTAATTACAAACACCTGAGTTCGACAGTGATTTGTAGGGTCGGAATCGGTATCAACTTATACCTTACTTATTGGCCGAGTCGATAACTTCTCTGAAGTCCTGATTTCTCCTCTGTGCGCTGGTTAGAATCCACGAGAGGACGAAATTATCATCAACTAAAAAATTCCCCTTCGGTTAACATATATGAAAATATATTAATTCCGAGGTAGAGCGAATAGGATATTAAAGGACATTTGTATCATAATGCAGGTATATGAATGGTGATGTAATAAAAATTCATATGTGTATATATATATATTTATATATATATATATATATATATATATATATATATATATATATATATATATATAATATATTTCTTATTTGTCTTCAGCTTTGCCCATTTCTCCACCTTCTTCTGTCCAATGCATCTTGCAGTGACTTCATAAACCGTTCTCCCATATATCATTTGCTATTTTATCCTTCCATCTAAGCTTTGGCATTCTTCTTCGTCTTCTTCCCTTCACCTCCATGCTCACAATCCTCTTACACACATAATCTTCTCTTCTCCGAATACCTTAACCTAACCACTGTAGTTTCTTTCCTGGGCCTTCTTCGATACTTCTTCCCCTACCTTCGCTGTCCCTCTAAAATTCATTTCTGATCCTCTCTCCTCTGTTGACTGCACATACATCTCAACATCCTCATCTCTGTCACACCAATTTTCCGTTCTTGAGAGAGAGAGAGAGAGAGAGAGTGTATGAGAAAGCCAAGCACAAGAAGAAAAAAGAAAGCAAAGATGGGGGAATGAGACCAGAGGAAAAAGAGAGTGAGACACGACGCCTGCAATCACAAGCACAACCATACCTTGACCGAAAGTAAAACACAGACTGAGACCCTCCAACCACCTATGATTACGGACCGAGCTAACTACCCGAAGACTCCGACCAGTTGTTCATCGGTGCTGCGTTGCTATGGCGCCTTCAAATTCCAGGTCTCTGAGCATTTCCTCAGGCACGGAGCCATAGAGGTTAGCTCCAGCACTCCTCATCCTTTAATATGAGTTCTTTCTAAGTCAGGATGACAAGATGATTGAGGTGATGCATTTGGGTAATATAAACAATTTAAAACCAAATAACTATATACAAACCGTAACGGTGTACGTAAGCTAGAAGAAGCTTCTCTCTTATTTTATTTCCTCATTATCCTTCCGAAGGAGGTACGTCAGCAAACCGTGTTTCCTTTATTAACTGAATCACTATTCAGAGGTCAATCACTTTACTTGTAGAACCATCGTGAAGACTTTTTCTCCTCGAGATTAAAATACAAGAAAAAACGTTGCCAGTCCATTCAGAAAATTCCACAGAAATTCCGCAATTTACTTAGCTAAGAATACGGGTGGCTGGGGAGTATTCAGTCAAGTGAAGGCATATATGCCAAACCATTATTGACAGCCTTTAGTAGCTGCATAAAAAATGATGCATTACGAAATTTAAAGTAATCACTGATCAAAATTTCAGCCCAATCCAATTTGCACCATCACCGAAGGGTTAGTGCCGTGAGCTGTGGCCCCTGCTTTAGGTTCTTTGCAGCGTCCCTTCCGCCCATAGCTGCTACCCCTTTCGCTCCTTTTACCGTAACTCCAGTTTCATGGTGACTCCTGCTACACATTTAAAATATTTTACTCTCAATTCCCTTTTCAGTGTTGAATGACCTCATAGGTCCCAGCTTGCATTAAATATGGCTTTGCCAGTCTCTAAAAATTGTTTCAAAAGATATATATATATATATATATATAATATATATATATATATATAATATATATATATATATATATATTTGTGTGTATACACACACACATATATATATATGTATATTTCATATATATATTATATGATATATATATGTGTGTGTGTGTTGTGTATACACACAAATATATATTACGTATATATATAATCTATATATATATATATATATATATATATATATATATTTATATATATATATATATATATACCTCGTCTCGCCTAACATCCCATTTACTATAACCATAGAATCGGAATAAAACTGAGTGGTATACAAAGATTTCTTATATCATTTAAATTGAATAAAATTTGGCGTTACTTGGTTAAGGACAAAAAATTGGAAAAATTCCAGGTCACTTTCTTCCTTCAAAGATTTTTGGTATTGCGTTCTAAGGAGCCAAGTGTTACATTTTTTCGGTACTTTAATAACACGCTCTTCTCAAGGCTTCTCTACTTCTTTTTTTTTAGAAAAAAGACATTCACGGGTCTTGGTGCAAATTTTATAGTTTTGTTCTCTTGAAATGAGGATTAATGTCATATTAACCATGCTTCACCGAGCCTTTGCTTTATCCTCTAGTTGGCAAGCTTTTTTACAATGAAATCACATCCTCGCAAAACACGTATCCAAATATTTAAATGATACTCTAGTTTCGCGTCATCCTACTTCTAGATTACCTTTCTATTCTAGTCTTCCTTTTATCCATAATACAACCTGTTATAAAGAACTCCTAGCTTTAATATCTGGTTATCGCCCTACCGCGAAAACTAAAATTATACCCACATACCAGTTGAATATCCACAGCATTTTCAGCTTCAAAGACCGTTTGGGCCCATTAATGACCTCTTGTGTTATCTATAAGTTTACTTGGCCTTGGTGTAATCGAGGGACCTATATCGGATGAACACATAGGTTACTTAGGGTCCGAATCGACAGTCATAGAACTGTTAGCTATAGAACTGGCACTAGACTTTCAAATCCCGAATTTTTCAACATTAGGGATCATGCCGATGAATGCAAATATTCAATTCAGTATAAAGACTTTAAGGTTGGGCAGAGCCTCCAATCATAAGCATTGCAATTAATGAATCACTGTTTACCTTTTTACGGGGTTCTTGATCAGTCCTTCCTCTGGCTCCACACTCACGGCTGGTCCTTACTCATATGCTTAACTGTTTGTGTTTCATTATAACCATGTTTAGCATTTTAATATTTGTCACTTAATCTTATTTTACTAATTAGGTAGCTTAATAATGAGGCCCGCTGGTTGGTTTCGAAACGTTGCAACCAAATAAATATGATTTCCTTGACCTCTTGGTGTGCTTCCCCTGCCTGCATTGCATATATATGTATATATAATATATATATATATATATATATATATATATGATTGTGGGAGAAATTGGGAATAGGTCTTGCATTAAAATATCCCGTTTGCGCAAAATTCTGATCTCCGTGTCTGGCTCATTTTCCAGCCACGTGTTTCTGGTGGATCGACAATCAACAGTCTCATTAGTTCCTGGACCTACATAACTTAATGTAAATATAGTTCATTTAAAACTAAAGTCCAGTGTTTATGTAAATTCCTCCTTTCTTCAGTAATATCTGCCTTCTGCCGTATTTTTTTGTTTTGATCTCTCATCCCTCCATTCAAGGCAATTTTTAAGACTGTTAGAGCACATTTTCCAGGTGGGAATGAGCAGATCTGAACAAAATGGCGACCTAATGCCAGTCTCGTGTGAAAAGGAATTTTCATTTCCAGTTGTGTAGTGATCATTAAACTGGTATCACTAAAGAAACAAATCTGAATATTAAATAGAATGTGAAAAAAAGATAGATGAACTTTGTCCGTTCCAAACTAGAAATTGTTTCCATAACATATCAACGCCCCAGATAGGGGAGCTTGAGGTCTCCGTTTTGTTTTCATAACCTGTCAACACGTCTGATAAGTGACTTCTGTTTCGATTGAGTACGTCTTTGTTGAGCATACTATGTACATGACTGGTTTCATATGTGTATGTCTTTGCCGAAACCACGTGAAGATTTCACGATTTTTCTGTAAAGTTACATCATATTAGAAGCTTCAAGAAAGTTTGCACCATCTTTCACATGCCCAAAACGTTTTGTGCGAAATCCACTGTTCATCTTCCGTACGAAAAGAGAGCGTTCATTACAGACTTTGAATCCCTGACGTACAGAGGTCACTTCCTCTCTCTCTCCCAAGTCACTTTTGATTTCATATTAACGTAGCGTAAAGATTTTTTACTTAGTCATTGGTTACTCGTAACTTTTAGATTTCGAAATTCTTGGAGTTATTTAGTATTATTTAGTGCTTTTTTGTGGAATCTGAACAAACATTGTACAAGTGTGTAACAGCACCTTTTCTTTTGTGAAATATTGTGAATTGGTGAAATTTTTGGAGCTAGCTGTAGCAGAAAGAAAATTGGTACCAAGGTATAGTGTCAAGGTTTATTAGTTGCAACTAATAGGTACAATGGATTGGTGAAATTTTAAATTTTTATACATTGCAAACTTTTGTTTTGTGTTTGTTTCATTTAAAGTGATTTTTTGTGCATTTATCCATTTTTTTATGGAAGTGATTTTTTGTGCATTTATCCATTTGCTCTTATTGAAGTGATTTTTTTTTTTTTTGCATTTATCCATTTTGTTATTGAAGAGTGTGTTTTTGTTTTATGTTCTGTGTGACTGATGCCTTTTACAATTTTGGTATTTTATACCTTTTTCTTTTCTGTGTTATCATATGCATTCACAATTTAATTAACTTAATTGTTTTCATTAATTAATCATTGTACATTTAATTGAATTAACACTTGGGAATTAATTAGCATTTACTTAGAATTCTTTTCAAGGTTTTGTTGTTGTTTAGCACTTGCGAAATAATTTCCAAAATTTTAGTTATTACCTAACACTTTTGAATTTCGATTAAATTAATCAATTTTCTTGAATTTTGTAATAAATTAACTTTGATTCAATTTTACTTAATTAATTCAAGAATTGATTAAATTTTGCTTTGTTTTCAAGTAACAGTACATTTACCTGATATTGTGAATTTCACTTATAATTTTGAGTTTAATAATAAATTTTTTGTATTTGAAATTTTTATAAATGTTTTTTTTCACCAGTATATATGTTTGATTATGCTTAGGTAGAAACATAGAGTGGTAATTGAGCTGTTTTCCTTCAATTTACTTGAAGTGAGCTAGAACCAAGGAAGTACTTAGACTTCGAAATCAAGGAAATACTTAGACTTTTAAAGTTGTTGATGGAGTGATGCCCTTTAATTATTTAATTGCTTACAAGATTACCTCACACCTGTTTTGATGAACTTAGTCTGATTTTCTGCAATACTGGTAAGTTGTTTAAGGGATCACTGTTGCCTTTAAAGTATTCAGTCGTATTTTACCTGTGATGAAGGTTCAGGTGTCTGGCTGTTGTGAGGTACTCATTAAATGATTGGTAAGTGTATTAACCAGATACTTGGCACTTCGTCACAATATATATATATATATGTGTGTGTGTGTGTGTGTGTGTGTGTGTGTGTGTGTGTGTGTGTGTCCGTGTGTGATGTGTTGGGTAAGAGTATCGGCAAGTTGTTCAAAGGATTAAGTGAAAAAATGAAAATTTCTCAGGCTACCTTACAAATCATATGGAAGCGTTTTGACCCATTATGATTTCAGCAAGAAAGTGTGACTTCCTCCTTGAATACTTGAATAAAATATTACTAAATATCTGAATCCTGCTCTTTTCTCCAAAATAAGATCCATTTTTCGGTTCTTCTCGTCTTACGTTACCGTTTGTGCATTCTGATAAACATTTTGACATATAAGTGATTGTAACTTCGTGCCTCAGTGACAGGCAAGGAACATACAACTCACCTGAATGGGTTTTGCAGATATTAAGGCTTCATCAACTCCATTTCGTCTCTACTGATACCAAAGATCACAGGACAACACCTAAACCTCGCTTTGAGGACGAATAAAACTCGAGGGCGGTGGCTTTTGGTTTTCCTCTCGCTTTCAGCTTTTATTTCATAATGTTTTCTTTAGTATCTAGATTTCAACACTATGTATAAATTCAGGAACATACTATATCTCTCTACCAATTTCTAAACAATGTCTAAAAAAAAGTCCTCTAACTATGTAGAAACGTCATTTTTTTAAACTAATCAGGTGTGAAAACTCAATTGACGACTATTAATTAATGAATCCGATATAACAGCCTTCAATGGTTTTAGCTCTTGATATACAATACACTGTTATTAAGATATACGGAAGATGTCAAGATATACGTATTAATTGTTTAAGAAATACAGAAAAACTAGTAGACTGAATTTGTAGGAGAGATGCTGTGGTTTCTATTTCTCTCAATACTTTATATAGCTTTCCTATGACACTACTGCAAAAATCCCGTAGAACTACTTCCGTAATCATATGAATCGTGCACCAATCCCGTCATATATCAAATATATCACTTCTCTATTCCATTTTAATTACCCGATTAATTTCAACCCGAATCAACGGTATCACTGAGGGGAAACTTCAAAAAATATTTCCTGAAACTCAATCGACCTTAAAAGATGAAATGAAATATTTGATCTAGAGATACGAGGTCGTGGATAGTACGGGCAAACTGGGATTCAATAACTGTAGTTAGTGACACGAATACACCATCAGCACGATTTAGACCAAGATATCTTGATAGTGAACTGCCCTTTTTAACTGTTACACGTGAACGAAAGTTTTGGAAAGTGTATAGTACCTATGGTTAAATCATTACGAAACTGGACACGACCAGGAACGCAATCACATACACAGGCATCAATGAAGGCACGTCTCTCTTCACCACTGTTGGAAATATGTAGACTAAAATGTGCAGAGTCTGAAGAAATAGAAAATTAGACCTCCATGAATAATTGTCCGAAGGTATACGTTGAGTGCTTAAAGTATCTAAAATAAATAACCAAACACACACAAATATATATGTATATATATAAATATATATATATATATATATATATATATATATATATATCTCAAATTATCCCATCACCGTGATTCACATGAATTATTCGAGCTACAAATGTCCTTTAATATCTAATTCACTCTACCTTGGAATTGACATATTTTCATATGTGTAAACCGAAGGGGAATTTTTTAGTTGATAATAATTTCGTCCTCTCGCGGGTTCGAACCACCGCCCAGCGGTCAGAGACGAAATCGATATCGTCACTGACGTCTTGATTTCGTCTCTGTCCGCTGGACGGTGGTTCGAACCCACGAGAGAAGGAAATTATTATCAACTATAAAAATCCCCTTTGGTATACATATATGAAATATATCAATTCCGAGGTTAGTAGAGCGAATTAGATATTAAAGGATATTTGTGGCTCGAATAATATATATATATATATATAAATATATATATATATATATATATATCTATATATCTATATATATATATATATATAGATATATATCTATCTATATATAATATATTATATCTATATATATATATATATATATATATATATATATATATATATATATATATATATATATATATATCTATCTATATATATATTATATATATATGTATATATATATATATATATATATCATATATATATATATCTATATATATACATATATATGTATATATATATATATATATATATTATATCATATATCTATATATAGATAGATTATATCTATATATCTATTCTATATCTCTATATATATATAGATATATATCTATCTCTATATATATCTATATGTATATCTATATATATATATATATATATATATATATATATACACACCCATATATATACATACATATATGTATATAATATATATATATATATATATATATATATATATATATATATGTGTGGATATATATATATATATATATATATATATATATATATATATATATATACGTAAATATATATATACGTAAATATATATATATCTATATATATATATATATACTATATATATATATATCTATATGATATATATATATATACATATATATCATATATATATATATATATATATATATATATATATCTATATCTAAAGTGGGTGTGCGTATAAGTGTGCATTTTCATCACTTATATACAGGTTCTTTTATATTCTTAAATATTAAGACACAAATACCGTTTGATATCGAATTTACAGCATCTCTTGAATAAGTTGCTATCGACTACCGCTTAAACAGTGATTTTAGTTTTAACTGAGAGTTCCTGAACTTTCCTCTTCGTACGTTAACACATTTCAAAGAATCCTCATCAACACTACGTGCACCGGTGTTTTTTCTCGCAATATAATTTACAAGTATAAGCAAGAAAAAAATCATTTCAAAGCGAGGCAATGTTCAATAGTGTCCACCACAAGACTCACTCTTGACTCAAACGGAAATACCTACTCTGCAAATCAATGAATATGATCGAGCGAGCTATAGTATAACGTTAGCTGAGGATCCTGACTCCCTCGCACTTTTTCTATGCCCACTTCCCCTTCTTTGGAGGAGGTCTCGTTTACACTTCCAAAACGCTTTTCTTTCCTTCCCCTCACAACCCTGGACCACCCATTTAGTTGTGTGCCCAAACGTCAAGGTGGTCTCTCTGCAAACGAATACGATGGAGATGTCTGTCGACGCCTGAAACCAATGTACTGAAATAAATTAAATCTATATACGGACCCAGGCTGATCAATCTCTGTAGCCGTGGTGAACCTTAGAGCTATTAATAGCTTTAACCGTCCATTTCATAAAGGTAGTGAGGATAATGAGACTATACATAAGCATGTTTCCCAAGGTGACATTACAGAGTCACAGATCTGTTACTTCTGAACTGCCTGTTACAAAAATTCTCACGTAAAGATTAACCTCTTCAGTAGTACCTCCCAAGAAGGAAACTTAATACACACGGAAGCGCGGAACAACGAGGACACTATTAAGCGCGACAGGATAGAAAGGGAAGTGATACCATTAAATACTAGGCATAAGAGTCAAGTGCAGGGATTATACCTATCAAGTTCATGGCCCACACGTAACCTAGGTCTGTTATACTGATGGAGGGGAAAGGGCTATGGACTGAAGAATGATTGCGGGAGAGACCAAGGACGTGGCGAAGAGAACTTACGTTGCGTTTATTATGTCACCAATAACCATGAGGATAGCAGAATTGGAGCTGCTTCGCTTCTAACCACCTTGTGAGCTCATCCGGTGAAATTTGCATGGAAGTTAGAAACGCCATAGAAAAAAGCACTTTATCGCATACATAATTGTATTCACAAAATGTAATCCAAGATTATAATTAAAACTTGTATCTACAACTGAATTACGTGTAAGAAGTTATCACAAATTCAGTATATATATATATATATATATATATATATATATTATATATATATATATATATATATGTGTGTGTGTGGTGCTGTGTGTGTGCGTGTGTGTGTGTATATTATATACCGTTTCCTCTGTTAAAGAAGATGGAGCAGCTTATTGGCGCTTCCCAGTTTATCGGTAAGTCTTCATGGTTGAGGTTGCCAGGCCGAAGGGCATCTTTTAGACGGCAACAGACTTTATCACCCATTGAGACCAAAGTGCACTGGTGGTCGGTAGGTAGGAACAATCCACTGAAATAAGAAACATGAACCGAGACCTGAGCCAGGTAATTGACTGAAAAGTGATCTTTGGTTTCGGTCACTTGTAATCTTTGCTATGAAACTGCGTAAAGAGCTCTCTCTCTCTCTCTCTCTCTCTCTCTCTCTCTCTCTCTCCTCTCTTCTCTCTCTCTCTCACTCTCTCTCTCTCTCTCTCTTTCTCTATCAGTCTGTCGATAGATGGACCAAAAAATACAAAGTCCCTGATTATGATTACCAAGATTTCTGCAAATATTCTTGTTTACACCTTTCGAACATGTACAGAACTTGAACAGTGCAGTTTAATCTTATTATTATTCTAAATCCAAATAGAACGCAATAATTTACATCGTCTCAAACTTGGTCAATATATTATGATTAATGTAAAGTAATAGACTTTTATTTCCTCACTGACTCCGATCACAAATGAAGGAATGGAGTCATTACTGTCAATATCTCGTAAACACATCGAAGGCGCCCCAGACTGAACGTCCTGGCTGAAGCTTCAGAAGTGCTCTCGCTTTGAAATTCTATCGAAAATAATAGGCGCTACGCGAAAGTCTGATTTTGCCTAATAAAAACCAACATCTAGTAAGAATAAATACCTTTTTCATTAAGCAAAATAGTTAACATTTTCAAAAAAGTGCAATTTGTTAGTAAACCTAGTTCATGGGTAACAGTTGATTTTGTTATAAGACGAGAATATGGTAACTCTAATACCATGTGCCATACTGCCGAAGCCGCTACAATAGTATATCCAAAGAAAAGTTATATGCTTCGAGAGAGAGAGAGAGAGAGAGAGAGAGAGAGAGAGAGAGAGAGAGAGAGAGAGAGAGAGATTTGATATCGACTAGGACGTTCATTTAAGTAACATTTATATCCATTCACAATCATAAACAGTGGTAACAGGAGCAGTAAATTGTGATGAGGTGATATTTGCACAAAAAATCGAGTCATTTTCTTTCTGATAATTCACCGATTTATCTACTTCTGATTCCATTTTATTTGGGCAGCGAATTGCCCTGCCTCTACGCACGATTGAGACAAAAACCCAAGATGAGGACCAACGATAAATTTCGATCCTCCATCCAAAGCTCGACAGCAGCAGAGATGTGATGGTAATTCGAACTCTGGGGCGGAAAGAACGGGATAATACATACACTTAGTATTGTTTATGAAGTTGTACCTCAAGTAGGTGCCAAGTGGCGGGTCAGTTTTGACTTGAGGCGACCAAAGATGATGACGTTAATCGCACCTTTATATCGGTAGAGGAAGAAAGAATTCAGTTGTAGCATATTGTCAGAAGGGAAGCTAAAATGGTTAGCTCAAATAATCATGCCAAATAGACGCCCAAGAAAATACTATTTATATATACACTAGAAGGAAAATTCAGCGTCATGCACTTAAGACCAAAGCTTCCTCCCTTCACAACAGATGAAGTTGAACTTTTGACGTACAAAGGAACAAATACATGACCTTACCCCCCCCTGGCCAGCTTTTTACGCCACATCACGTCTAGTCTGATCAGCCTTAGACCATGAATAACTTTACACTGAACATTGTAATAATATTTCCACGGTGTCATCATCATCCTACTGGCTATCCACTTTCGTTGTTTTAATGGATTAAGGAGACTTCGACGACCAATCAGAACTCAGCAATAAATATGAAGAGGCGTGTGATTGGTTAGTCTCCTGCTGTTATTAGATTCTGATAATGGTCTGAAGGACGCTGTGAATCAAAATTTTAACAAGTTGTCAATGACTGGACTATATCGCAAAGATCTAGGACTTTGCCAAAATGTATGGTCTGACTTCTCAGAACAATGTAGAGATTCGTCCACTCGATTTCTTCCCGTCACGGCTCCCGGTGAACGAAAACGGCTGAACACTTAAAAAAAGTCGCTCAGCTTTTACACCATCATGGCCAGTAATGTAGTCTCCGGGCCCCCATAGCGCTGGCTTATCGAAGAGTCGCGCTTCGGAGCAGGGGTTCCCCTCAAGGCGATTTGCATGGACCTCTCGATATTTGCTTATAACCTTTCAAACAGATCAAAGTCCCTGTTTTTAAATGTGCTTTATTGTTTGGCTAATAAAAATGATACAGAGCTCATTTACACTTTATTCATCAATGTATTTACATATTCAGAACATTTATGTGCGAATACTTATAGCGTGGATGGATACCTTTCTTATGCATATATATATTATATATATATATATATATATATATATATATATATATATATATTTTATTCTTGCTATCAAAAGCACCTCTAAACAGTGTAGCCGAATGCGAAAGAAAGGTTATAAAACACTGTCTATGTAGTTACCATCTGATGCGCATTTTAGGAAGTTGCTAGTTCACACATTATAATCACTGATGGACAGCCGCGATAAGTCGGGAACCGATAACGTATAACATATAACCTGACACCCAGAGAATATCATATATTCTTGCAACTCATTCCATACGTCAAAATCCTGGACGAGGAAACAACCATGGCAAATCATTCCCCACACATCATAAATTACAGCTGTCACTTAGAGACCATTTTACAAGCGATAGGGGGTCTTCCTCAGAAGATAATAATATTGTTTCAGGAAAAAAAAAAAAAAAAAAAAACCCTTTCACAACTGACTCTCTCTCGGTTTCTGGTTATGGTTCCCAGACAAGACTCGAGGAGAGCGTTTTATTTTATCATGCTTTTCGATCACGTTCTCTCATCATATTTAGCTGTGTGTTGTCTTTTTTTCTGTATGATGGTTACGTGTGAAGGAATGAATTCACTCTCGCTTCCAGTTCATATTTTTCACTTCTTTTTGGACTCTCGAACGAACGCGCATGACTAAGTTGAAATACTTACAACGTGTAATGGGTTATCACAGCATGAGAGGAAAAGGGCTGTGTGAATCTGATGGATAAGTTATGGTAGGAAACTGTCACCTATCGACATAACATCTGGAGGAAAGATGATGACGAAAAGAACAGAGACGAGGCTAATGTGCAATGGTTTCCAGAGTTAGAGACTGTCTAATAAAAGGGAAACTAACGTTAATGTATTTAAAGATTAAGATTTTATGCAAGTGTAACTGGCTTACCTGTCTTAAAGAACTTCCCAAGGAATTGCAATATTTCATTTCAAAATAATATCCAACATATGTTAAAACATTTCGATAATGAAAAGGATTCGAAGAGTTTAACGTGTTAAAAAATATTGGAGAGGCAACATTCCACAAAAATTCAAGAATATTTGTTGAGACTTGAAATATACCTCACGTCTTCAGTCAATTACGACTTGAAAGAAATAACTTTCAAGAATATAAAACCGGTAATGGCTTCTTTCTTGGACGGTTTCTCAACAGACATCATGAACAAGAGACCATTCTAGTTTGAGGGTTTAGTTTTTTTTTTAGATTATCTAAATATATCTTTGCACCCATTAACCAAATTCTACATTGGTATGAGAGATTCCTTGATATCATTAGTCCGTAGATTATGATGTAATTTAGTGTTATAATATGCACCTAAGTGACAAAGATCACGAGACTTAAACGGTCATAAATTTTTTGTGGCGATAATCTTTAGGTAAAATAATACTTAATAAGTATGTTATTTTTCATAAACTACAACACTGTTATCACAAAGCAATCAACCTGAGATATGAATTATTTCTTGATAAAAATCCGAAATTAATATATCTTAGGAATTAGCAAAACTTATATCGAAAATAAAGTTTCCTGTGAGTATAATCAAAGTTATAAATATTGTGAAGCTTATTATTTGGGGAAATGATCTGCAGAATTACTTTAAAATGACCATCGAAGGATGATAGCTTTTTTATATCCTTTCACCATATTATAATAGACTGCATCAAACAGTAATATCTTTATTTGAGAGAGAGAATTTTCATATTTTACCAAACTTTCTTTTTGAATGATATTATCCAGTAATTCACGGACTGCTTCGAAAATATCTGCCAAGCAATTTAATAAATAAATCCTTACAGGCACTATCTAAGCATTTCTATAATCATTTGAACAACACAGTGAGTCTGTATATCACTTGCTGGGAACTGGAATTTTATGGAATGCACTCGAGAAAAAAACTAGGAAAGTCGCCACTACATTCGCCACATAACTGCCGAATTAAGGATGAACCAACTGTGCAGACCACTTCCACAACATTAGCTATTTACCGACTCAGAAAGCCCTAATTGCAAAACCTATCAGGCAGAGTACACCTTCACGCACCATGGACAGATGCCGGTTCCGTGTAGTGCCTTTTTCAATCCATATATCTAATTACTTTCCCACTTATATGTCCCAGCCATCGTGAATGTAGATCATCACAACGCTATCTCAAGCACTCCGTCTTGACATAGTTTCATCATTTTATGACTTCTTCATATCTTCACAATTTTCACCCTTTTAAAATCTTACTCCACGTACACTACGCAAACCATTCATCTCAGCTGCTTATGCCTTTTGACTTTTGTTAGCAATCAGCAACCACACTTTAATACCAAGAGTTGGCTCGATAATCCCATCTTGCATTCAAAGTTGGGCTTCATCTGACACCCTCATGAATCAATAGCTTTCACTTTTGTACATTCCATGTTAATATTCATTGCTCCCTTTTTCTGGCTTTAATTGATGCTCCTAACCTTACTCTTTACTAGAACTGGAACTGGAATCTAAAATCTTGGCCAAAAGCCAAGCGCTGGGACTTATGGGGTCATTCAAAGATAAAATTAATGTTAAAACGATTGTTAGCAGATAGCGGAAAGTAAGAAGGAGGATGAGAATAGGAAGGAAGGTATCGTACAGAAATGAAAGAGGTTTCAACTATGGCCGAAGAGACGCGACAAAAAACTTAAATAATGCCTGCATTACACCGCATGAAGGACATTTTCAAACTTTCTCATCACACAAACACCAAACACTTTCTTCCTATTTGAAGGGGCGGCGTCAGAAATGATAAAGACTTCCGCTTCTCAGCAAGTCTACAGGGATGAGGCTGCTGGCACCAGACTTTTTCTGAACCCAAGCTGGCGCTGGTACTCATTCACGTCTTGTTGGAAATGTGCTGCAGGCCCCAAATCGGAATCAAACGATGCGTCTACCACTAAAACAAGCGAACCATAGACCTATTCAGGCAAGACACACACACCTCACCAACACACACACACTACACACACACACACACCACAACCCACTCACACTCACACCCACACACATATATATATATATATATATATATATATATATATATATATATATATATATTATACAATGAAGTAGTCGGCAGAGTGAAGCAGCTAAAGATAAGAAAATGATGTGCATGGTAAAATTTTCGCAGCCGAAGATCCAAAGAAAACCTGCAAGAAAATAACAATAGCAAAAGATTCAGGCTGCAGAACGGATAAGTAATCTATGAAGAAAATACGTATGAAAACCGACATTTTACGACATAAAAACAATTCATGTTTTAAATAAGTAAAATTTTGGTATAATCGGTTTCGTCGACAACAAGGACCTTATATCTGAATTTAAGGAGAAAATTTCGGTCTGATAATCGCAGGTGAAGACAGGATGATAGTTCATAGATCATCGAAGATAATGATAGTACAATATTCTCAGCACCACAAGAATGAGTATGTGGGCTGAGAGGGAATACGAACCAAGAGAAGGAACAAAGAAAGCATGAATAAGAAGGGAAGAATAAGAGAACACCTGAGCTCGAGGTTAGATATGATAGGAGAGAAGCGGAAGAAACCCGGATTAAGAAAGTTTCAGTATGAAACGTTAATGATGTAGCTTTGAGAGAGAGAGAGAGAGAGAGAGAGAGAGAGATTTTGAACAGACTTTCAAACAAAAATGCTCACGAAAAGGGGTGACAGAAAAACGCTGCCAAAGAACCGGCCACGATACGTGAACCAGCACAACGTGTCGTGAGATCTCGAACAAAAGTAGTGTTTATTTACTACAACATTTTTATTAAAGTTTCCCGCAGTATCTGATTTTAGAAAAGCGACTATAGACATGTTATTTTACCTGCACGAACTCCTATAATCATTTTCCCACACATAACATAACTTTTACCTCTTCCCCTAAATCATACTATCTTCCCCTCTCGTGATAACACCTACTAACACAAACTCATTTCTCTTCTTAATCACCGATATTTCTGTTGTCACGATAAAGGCCTCTCGATGAATCATCTTCATCATCCTCATTATCGTCATCATCTTTGTCACTGTCATCATCTCCTCGGACGTCAACGCCTTCGTCGTCCTCTATTGCCGCGGTCAATTGTTAAAAGGAAAATTTGAAACATCTCCTCCAGCAATTACGAAACGTCACGAGTCTTCACCAAAACGGTTTTCGTCCTCTCCCAAAAAGAACGATTCTCCTCACTGCCTCTCAGCCAGAAGGCCGTGACGTCTGTACTGCTGACTGAAGCCATGGTTTGCCTCTAACACTAGAGATCACGGTAAACCGTTAAACAACCACCAACATTATTAAATGCACTATATATATATATTTATATATATATATATATATATATATATATATATATATATATATATATACACGTATATGAATACAATAACCACAATGCCCTCTTAACTTCTCGAATTCTTTATACATTTTGGACACGCTTGTCACTACAAAGCCTTAGGTACAGATGTAAGAAATAATATGGCATCAGAATGACTTTATATTCTTGCCTTTGGATCTAAGGCTTTGTAGCTACATGCGCATACAAAATATGTGAAGAGGTCAAGAAGTATATATATATATATATATATATATATATATATATTATATATATATATATATATATGTGTGTGTGTGTGTGTGTGTGTGTATGTGTGCGTGTGTATAGTGCGTGTATATATGAATATAGAGTACATATTAATGATTGTAGATATTAACAGAGACTAAAGAACCTAACAAAACATTTTAAAGGTGTTTGTAAGAGGAGAACATTGAAACAGGAGCCAAGCGCTGCACCACTTAGCTTATGTGCCCCATATCGGTTAATTGTGTCATAAGGAAGGTAGCGGGATCGACACATTACCAGACAAAAGAATCTCTCCCTCTCTCTCCTTTCTCTCTGTTTCTTCTTCTGTTATATATAATATTAATATATATATATATATATATGATCTAATATAGTGTTGTGTGTTGTGTGTGTGTGTGTGTGTGTGTGTGTGTGACTGCGCGTACTGTAAGTACCATGAAACATTTAGATTTCAAGTAGCCATGATAATACAGATCGAAACGAGAGCGTCTATATAAAACTTTATTTACGACGAACACTCTTCTCTTTCCTGCTTGGCAACACTTTCTTCAGGTAAGTAATAAATCTCTGGCAATTCTCCGCCTCTCTCCCTCTCTGATGATGCAGCGTTGGCACCCTGTCGGGTGAATATGTGAGAGCCACATTATGTGTGCTGGCTACCACTATCCACACCCACTAACCCATTATCCAAGAACCCCGTCACCTATTATCCAGGCCCACTAACCCATTATCCCTTAGCTGGCCGGAACAAAGAAGCCACGCTGCCTCTATTATGGCTTTTGTTAGGCCATTGCGTCCTTCCTGCGACTTCAGAGGAGATAGGGAAATGGTAGTAGGACTTCCCTCTGGAGCCTAGGTAAAGGACGGGAAGGGCCGCTTTCTTTTAAGGCCTTGGGCCCTTCTTTTAGGGCCTCTCTCTCTCTCTCTCTCTCTCTCTCTCTCTCTCATTACAGGCAAAAAACTATCTAAATACGACATAAATATGATGTTAGCAGCGATAAATAGATGTAGGTGTAAAAATAATAGAAGCTTGATATTGAAGGGACTAATCGACCTCATGCAGTGTCAAACGATTCTTTGTATAGATTTTGTTGATATGGAAATGGGGCTCCGACTGCCAGTAATGTTTAACTCGTAAATATCTCTTTTTCATACACAAAATAGTTTAATTTAACCTTTCTAAAGAAGACTTAATTGAGTTAGTTGTAAATTATTTCTATTTTTTTAGTCTCAGTGTTCAAATCTGCCTATTTATAAATGTGGAGAATTTGTTTTATTAAATAACCATAATGTCTTTCTGGCACCCCCCCCCCAAACCCCCCCCCCAAATAAAAAAAAGCTGTAGAGAACTTTTGACTTAAAATTCTAAAAAATCCTCTCAACATTCCGAGTTCACAATTGACAGACTGGTTTAGTAATATGAACTGGCATCGAACAAGATTGCCAAAGACGCCACCAAATTCAAAATCTTTCGCATCATTTACATTCAGTGCCATGGGTCACAGATAGCTTGTTTAGGAAGGCCAAGATTTTAATCAATTCATCCAACAGTCTGCAAATAGGACGGTAACTTCTGTGTAGGAGTGGCTCCCAGTTTTCTTAATGAGCAAAGCCAAATAACGAGGGATACGGTGTTTGTACGATTAGTGAAGTTAAGCACAGACGGGACTGGTCAGTAATTGGGTAGGGTTGCCCAAATCAAGCACTGTCAAGGTAAAGAGAGGTTCTTTTTAAGTTATGAAACACCTTACTCTAAAGAAGAGATATGTGAAAGGACTTAGAATCTACAGAAAAAAAAAAAAAATAGCCTTTTTGATGATAGTGGTATGAATGGCTGATCAAACGTTATGCCTTCAAGTTCATGACTTGTGCGAAGTACTTTTGAGACGTGAATCCTTTGTACATCACAAGGAGGTCAAGAGGAACGAAGCCACTTGTAAACATGCAGTCCTTGAGGATGATAACCAAGGGACTTATTACCCTTGCAGGCAAGCTCGCTCAGATAGATTCATGGGTCATTCGGGAGAGGGAAAACCTTTGATATAACAGTTCAATGGATACTAGCATATTAAGAGCCTCCCACAAGGCAAGACCCAAATAGATCTGTCGTTTTCCTTTTACGTTACAGGGGAACAGTACATGTAGCACCCGAAGAGCACATTCCTGTAGCCAGAGTTCAACAGTTGGATGATGTGATCCGTTCAAGACATGCTACAATTTCCAGTGCTGGCATTAAACCACATAATCCTGGTAGACTTGTGAAGACCAAGGCATGCTGTAAATAAACAGTAATGAATTTCACTGACAGATTCTTCCTCCAGTCCGTTTCAAAGTCCCCGACTGCGAAGGCGAGTCCTGACACGGAAGATGATAGTCTTCACATATTCCCTCTTTTCGGTTAGAGACTTTTAGTAATAAGCGTATTCAAAAAGTATGAGGAAATCGAGACGTTGAGATGTTACTGTGTCTTTAAATATTACATACATATTTGGTGAATTTTATATATATATATATATATATATATATATATATATATATTATATAGTATATATATATATATATACATATATATATATATGTATATATATATATATAATATATATACTATTTATATATATATGTTATATATATTATATATATATTAATATAATTATATATAGCATATATATATATATATATGTATGTATATATATATATATATATATATATATTTATATATTATATAATTATATATATAATTGAATTTTGATCACATTACCATTCATATACATGCATTGAGCTACAAAAGTCCTTTAATATCTAGTTTGCTCTACCTCGGAATTAATATATTTTCATATATGTTAACCGGAGCGGAATTTTTTAGTTGATATTAAAGACATTTTTAGCTTAATGCGTGTATATTAATTAATGGCGATGTGATAAAAATTCATAATATGGCTAAGTGCGGCATGCGTTCGACTTTGTTAATATAGCAGAGGGGACTGGATATCGATTCTAATTACAATTACCTGAATTCGACACTGATTTGTAAGGTCGGAATCGGTATTAACTTATACCTCACTTATTGGCCGAGTCGATGACAGTGCTGAAGTCCTGATTTCTCCTCTGTCCGCTGGCCGCTGGTTCGAACCCACGAGAGGACGAAATTATTATCAACAAAAAATTTTCTTTTGGTTAACATTATGAAAATATATTAATACCGAGGTAGAGCGAATTGGATATTAAAGGGCATTTGTAGCTCAGAGAGAGAGAGAGAGAGAGAGAGAGAGAGAGAGAGAGAGATTCTAGTCCGGGAAAAAAAATCTGTACCAATGGTGTAACCCATGACAGACTCGTAGACGCCTTTTACGCTAGTGTCCTTTCTATATGACAGTTTGTATCTTATAAGGTACCAACTACTCTCTTACATACGAATAATTATTTCTACTGGATCTCGGTTCCGGCACTCTTGTAAGGGTCATGACTCATATTACCAGTGCTGTATGTATGAATGTAGATACATACATACATACATACATACATACATACATACATACATACATACATACATACGTACTTACATAGCTACATAGTTGAAGGAAAATCTTGTGGTATGGGAAACAATATCAAGGTAACCTCTGATATTTGTTCATGAAAAATCAAATGGTTTCTCTTTTTATATGAAAAAGAAGCAAACTGTAAATAAAGCAGGAATTGAAAATAATCATAAAGTGAATATCTGTTGGTATAAAAAATTTGTCTGAAGAGTAAATACTGTAAATCGTTAATATCCGCCTTTATAAGGAGCTTTTATAAGGATGAATATCACTGGAAGCATAAGGTAAAATTGATTCTGGCAGAGTCAATTTTGTTCTAAATGATAAAGAGTCAAGTTGAATTTTTTTTAAATAATATTCCGTAACAGTCAATCAGTTATGTTACTTATAAACTCCATAGCATCTGCAAGAATTTTTTAGTTAAAATTGAAAGATGAAAACTTTGGTTCATTTTTGTAACATTTTCAAGTACGACTCTGACGTTTTTTTTTTTTACAGTATCTCTCCCGAGGGAAGAAGTTAAGTATTCCAGAGTTCTGTATTCCTGGCCGGAATATAAAGTGTGAATGAGAGGCCTTTTTGACGAAGTTGCACTGAACGACAAAGCCTGGTTACTTAGGAAATGCAAAGCTTTCAGTTCAAATTTCCTCTGAATAAATTTAAAGAGGTTCACCGGTGGCCCGAGTGCTAGTTTAGCAGGAAATCAACTTTACTCAACACCCAACCTTCAGCAAGGGAAGATGATAGTTACCTTATATCAATTTTATCTTGTTTTAATTAAATCAGTCTCACGAGAACAGGTGTACCCAAGAACTTGAAACATGTGCATTATAGTCTTGATAATATAGATAATGTGACAATAAACAGAGTAAAAGAAAACTCTTGAATATTGCGGGATAAACATTACTCACAGTTGTCCCTAGATTTCGGTGATGATCAGGGATGCAACTATTCCTCAAGGTATGAGGACTGCATTCGAGAACCAACCAACATTAATAATACTTTGTACATGGTGTTTGAATATTTTTTTTTAAAATGACGCTGTAGAGATAACCTCAACAAATCAGCAGACAAAGTTTTATTTCGCCATTTTTGAGTAACAGTTCCTTACAAAATGTTTAGAGTCAATCCAAAATGGATTCAGCGATACACACCATATGGAAAAATCTGCATCGTAATTTCATATCGTTCTAAATATCTGAACTTAAATTTCTTGCTTTCCCCAAAAAAGATGCAATACATTAGCTAAGTACATGAATAAGTGAAGGTAATTTAACATGTTTTGCTTTAAAATACCTAGAAGATATCATTACATACCAAACCTACTTCTGCAAAAAGAATTCAAAGTAAAAAGCAAACCAGCAGTCAATGATAACTGACAATGATCGCAGATGTCAACAAATGATGTCATTGTGATTTTAACCTTTCTGTTGGAGGTCAAACATAGGACAATCAATCTGAAGATAACCAAACTTGAGCATATTTCTATTGTAACATCTTTGCTTGAATTCAACCTATTGCTTTTAGAGGAGAGAATCTTTTTGGAGAGCTAATAAAGCAGAATCTGTATGATGTCCTGTCACTGCAATAATGAGAGCTTTCAACCGACGGCAACAAAACTGACTGACTTTGGGAGTAATGTTGCTATTGTACTATTAAATCAGAATCAGAGCACCTTTATGCACAGAAGTCTGAAAGGTTCAGCAAATAGGACTTACAGTACGGAGAAAAGATGCTAGACCTATGGGCCTTTTTTAGGGTTTAGGACTTTGATGTGCCACCACTAAACCAGATTCTCCATTATGTAGTTCCTTTCGAAAATTTGGGCTCTCAGTTAATAAAGGACTTCATAGTTTGAAAGCAAGATTTTCCACTATTGGATACTGCGATGTTTGGTGGCTTAGGAAGTATCACCAATGCAATTAAACATTTTTCTTTATGTATTTTCTGTTGGGGAAAGTATTGGGGAATCATTCTCAGAGGATGTTGGAACACCTATGAAAATATATTTGGCTTTTTAGCCTTCAGAATGTCATCCTCACCTTTAAAGTTATTGTTCTTAAAGATTGCCGTTTGAATGCAGTCTTCAAAAAATCTTAATTCACTTGATATGCAAGGTATTTTTCTTACCTGCGGATTACCTTTAAAGACAGGACAACACTGTTTACATTTTTAACTCTCTTAAGCATGTTCTGAACTACTCCTCTCAGTTATGATATTATTCTGACTTCATTACCAATAATGTTTTCTGAGCTTTCAGAAAAAAACAAGTATTTAGCTCTGATTAATTTACTTTCTTTTAACAATCTGTGAAATTATCGAGATTTCTTGATCTGAAATAATCCCTGCAATATGCACTCTACCCCACAAAGCAAGATGTGATTTCGGTACCGCAACGTCAGGAACAAGATTGCAATTCCTCCTTGGCGCAATGCAATTTCTTTTAACATCAAATACAAAATCCTAACTTTACTGGGGTTAATTCCAAATAATTTCTATCCATAGATTTGCTTGAAATTGTACATATTTCCTAAAATATTTACGTCAATTAGTAAAGGCACAAATTATCAAGGGTATTTTTAGACGGGTATATTTTCTTCTGTAAGCTGGTGTAACAACGGCAATGTTTATCCAAGATAACAAAAGCTATATCTAATTGCGCTTCCCCCTAAGTTGCTCCTAACTCTAAATTTCTTTCCCGAATTATTCACGGATATGCTTGCAGTCAAAGAAAGAACGCGTGTCATCTTCATGCTGAATCTGGTGGCAGTGAAAACTGACTTGTTACTATTATCAAATTAAGGTTGATATTAATAACAATAATTATATAACAGCACCGATATACTACTACAATATTATTATGATTAGCATGACCTGATTTGATAAAGTCCTGCCTTAAATATAAATAAAGTTCCACGCATAAAGTTGTAAACCCTTCAAAAATCATGGACGATAAAGATGAAACCGAGTGAACATTCTTTATCGAGAGTCAAATTACAAGCGACGACAGAGAAAAATCTTCAGAAATAAAAATAACAGAAATCTCTAAAATTACACGCTACCTGCAAAATTACCAATTATTGGCAGAAATACGATACCGCTCGACACGAATTTGCAGAGCGAGAGGAAAAAAACTAAATAAAAGTTAGTTATTAAAAACCGTATTTACGAGCGAGCTTACGTGGTGACGGCAGAATCACCGTGGTAGTTTAATGGTAGTGATCGCCGCTAGTGATGATGATTGTGGCAGCAGTCGAAAAGCGGTAGCTGGTAATTGAAGACGAGGCTACAGGATAGGAGCCTGGGTACGCATTTTACCCTCGCTTGTTGATTTAAGGGCAGCAGGGCTGCCAGGGGGCGGGAGGAGGGGATGGAGGAAGGGGGGAAGGGAAGGAGATAGAAGAAGAGTTAAGAGGGAAGAAAAAAGGAGCACATATACCAGGCAGGTTGAAAGAAAAAAGAGGAAGATCATGATTGCTGCTGCTGTGGTTGTAGTAGTACTTGTGTTGTGTGGTTGTTGAGGCAATAATTATAATGGGGTTGTGAAAGTCATTATTATAGATGGCATTTGAAGAATCACCGGGCATGGGGCATCGGGTAGGGCCCTGAGAGGAAGGATAAGGGTCTCTCATGGTCTATGATTTGGCCTGATTACGAAAGTGTCTTGGACGGCCCAAGCGTGATGACTGGTAGCTCCGTGGTGCAACGATGATGGAAATTGAATCCATGGTTTATGTGGGTGAGAATTACAATACTAAATCATCTGGGTACCAAGAAGATACTCCTGGAGTCTACGGCAAAGCCGTCAGAGACGGGGAGGGGGGGGGAGGGGTTGTGGGGCTTAGGAAGCAACACTACAGCTCGAGCAGGAACGATGGTGGACTGTCTCTCCAAAACAGTAAAAGTTTATCGCAGAAGATTATTTTAAATTATTGCATTATACAGACTGACAGGTTATTGTAGTTGCAAGAAAACGGGTGTGCAACCGAGTCCAGCAGACAAAAAAAATCTCAAATCAAGGTCATCCAGATTATCTTATCACAAAGACCACCCGGTCGACTTTAGAATACTTTTTCACACAGTCACTTCCGTTCATCTTTCAGTGAAACCGTACCTTTCACATGACATGTAATTAAATCGCAATAACAGTTAGTACTGTTATCTGTTAGTTCTGACAATAAACTTTCAACACAGTATAGTCAAGACGCCACATATGAGAAATGAAGCTACCCCCTGCCCCAATCGTGATATGAGGCGGATTAGTGAATGAATGATGTAGACGGTTGGGTATGAGGCTAACTCCAGTAACATGAAAAAACTTTTGATTAGTAGATCTTGCACATATTTTCCACTCCATCTTCCCCTTCAGGTGGATTGGAACGCAGCTAAATAAATCGGAAGCCTTAACTATTCTAGGTGTAACTGACTCATCTTGCTTTTGGGAAACTTCTAATGAAGCTGTCAGCAAATGCCACACAAAAGTTGGGCACTATATGAAAGGGCTCATATTATTATAACAGTGTTAGAATTAGTGCATTCTCTTTTAGGTCATTTTTCCTTCCTATATTAGAATACTGTTCTCCGGTGCTGATGTCTGCTTCCGCCAGAGATTTATCTCTTTTAGATAGTTAATCCCTGGTGGTAGATTCCTGTTTCCTAGTAGCAGCAGGTATGACTTTGACCATCGATGATGGTCTCTTGTTGTATCTTATTAGAGTTCTTTCACATTCCCAGTTGATCGCTGACCCCTTTACCTGACGAAAGCAACTAGATTTGCTGAACAGCAGCATCAGTCTAGAGTAAATAGTAAATGTGCCTCGCTGTCGAACTTTACATTTCCAGAGGTCCTTTACTCCTCACACCGTTTAGCTGCGGAACTCTCTCCTTGAGGATGTCGCGTAATTGGAACTAGAAAAGTTCAAGCGAAGGTGCAGTGAATTACTCCCCTAATACTAATCTCCTTGCAGTCTAATACATTTTTATCTATTTATTTATGTATTAATTTACTGTTTCATTTCAATAAGTGAGGACTCTTTCTGTATTTCTCTTTGCCTTCTCTTCTTCCTAATGGACACCATATTCTTTAGAAGCTTGAATTTCAACTCAATGGCCCCCTTGGAGCTTGTTCCTATGAATAAGGTTTACCTTATAATAATAATAATAATAATAATAATAATAATAATAATAATAATAATAATAATAATAATAATAATAATAATCAAAATTTGATTCTGAATGAAATGCAAATTCAAAATATGAAACGTCCTATCTCTGAACTCTCTGTAACCTAATTATTGTCGTTAATTACATTTCAAATAGACTTAAATAAATCTTATATGGGATGAAATTGAAAGATGTAAGGTTAATTTATCTGCCGAAAGAATTTTTGTTTTACCTTCGACACTTTTGGAGATATTAGCATTTGAATGGCTATAGGAAAGGGCTGGGTCGTCAGAAATGACCCCGTTTCCTGTAAAACTGATATTTTGAAAAAAATTCTTATATGGGAGGAAATTTAAAGATATAAGGTTTTATCTGCAGAAAGAATTTTATTGTTATCTTCAATACATTTGACGATATTAGCATTTGAATAGCGTTAGGGCCAGGCCGTGGTGAAAAATGCAATGCAATAATTAAACCATCATTTAAATATGAATTTCTGATATTTGGAAAATAAAGCTTATATGGGTTGAAATGTAAAGATATAAGGTTTTATCTGGTGGAAGAAATATTCTTTTATTTTCAATACTTTTGGCGATATTGGCATTTGAATAGGGTTAGGGCCGGGCCGCCAGAAATGAGCCCGTTTCAGTAAGACTTCGCTTTGCTGGTAATAATGATGTATGTATGCTCCCTTGCCATCTGCATTTCTTTTATCAACGAGAAAGAGCAGACAGAGAGTCGGCAGACAGACCGAAAAGACAATATTCATGGAAATCAATTCATTACTGTTTTCTCTAAGTAAGAATTATCATTCTCAAGTTTCATCGCCAGCATAGAGATAAAACCGATCATAATATTTACCTTACAGTTTGTTAGACTATTTCTTTCGTGCATTAGGAGTAAACGTTTTACCGGATAAAATAAGTGCTATATTTCTGAGGTATCTGCGCAAGGGGTGGATAGCAAGGTACGTACCATTGTCACGTTGTTGGATTCAAACAGGAATAGCAGCTACGACTTCAGGTATTCAGTAGTTTTTCCACAGCCACAGCTATTACACCACCGCCCGCATTCAGGCCATTCAGTAACGTTTCCTGCAAAGGGAAAATTATCGTGAATTCTATTCTCAGTTCTTACCAGCGGTTTTACCTTCCCAAGTGTTTTCTTTTGTCTATCCTCTATCCTAATTCTAGATAGAACTGGCTTTGATTTTGAATAAGTAGCTCAATTTTGTCCTACTGAAAAGAATGTAAAAAATCAGATATTTTACAGCAATAAAACGCAGGTGCATGCAGACTCCAACTTACAAAAAAATGCAAGTGTAGGGAATTCAAAAATAATAGAATAGAGCTTGACAAATCACTCTCCTCTTCAAAATCAAACAGAACAAGGAATGATCGATGAAATACGACTGATTACTCTAAAGGCAATAATGATTCCTTAAAAACTTATTAATCATGCAAAAAATCAGACCAAGTTCATTAAATCAGGTGTGAGGCAATCATATATGAGATTAAATTAATTAAACGGCATCACTCCAACAACAACTTTAAAAGTCTAAGTTATTTCCATGGTTCTAACTCACTTCAATAAAATTGAAGGAAAACAGCACAAATTAACACTGTAAAACTCTACTTAGATAAAATCCTATCACTAGTGGTCAATAAATGAAACACTGTTATACAAATTTCAAATATAAACAATTCCTTTCTAGATTCAAAATTTATAAGTGAAATTCACAATCTCAGGGAAATGTATTTTTGCTTGGAAGCAACTTAAAGTTTAATTATTTCTTGAAATAATTAG
>NC_087210.1:41898854-41921354 GCF_015104395.2 Macrobrachium nipponense | reverse complement strand
TAAAAACAGAGCCAATCGTTTGGGGGTCACCAAGAAAAAATTTAACGCTCAAAGCACCGAAATGTTTTTGCATATGCTATCGAATTTTGTTCTGGAATATATGACGTGACAATAAGGAAACCTAGCATACAAGTACAGTGTGGGCACCGTGAGAGTGATACAATACGGTACCAAATTTAGGTCAACAGATGTATTTACATTAGAAATAATGAACTGGAAAACACTGCAGGTAGCATGGCATTAACATTTGAATGTTTCACCTTTCCAGCTGTGATGCACTATATATGCTTCCATTGAATTCTTGTGGATGCTAAGAATTAGAAATGAGGCTTTAATAAGAAAAAAAATAGCTTGAAAGAGAAATGAAGTCCGTGTTCATGATATTCGTGATATAAAGATGAATAATCATTTCAGAAGTTTAGAAAAGCAGTGTTGTCTGGCGAGGTACATATTTACAAATAAGAATACATATAGTTTTAAGGCAGTAGAACGTATACTTGGGTTCCATGACTTGGAGCATTGTTGAGAAGACTGGAAGTAACAGTATAGAGCATGGAGAATGTTTTCGGGAGATCTCATTGAGTACGAAATTAAATTCAAAATTTAAGTGTTTTGCTAAGTGCCATTACATGATAAAGACTGGAAAAAACTGTAAATGGCCGATTATGACAAATAGAGCCAAAAAGAATTACATATTCACTTACAGAATATGGTGCTTGGGATAAATACAATAAAAGTTGATGGATTTCACTACGCAGGGGTATACTAGCAGACCCTAAATCTTGGAAGCTATAATATCAATAACAGATTAGTAACAATAGACTTTATCATCGCTTTCCATACATGATGCTTTTCCTTCTTAGACCATCTCTGAACGGAAAATTCTATGCAAGGACAAACTCCTGTTTAGAAATGGCAGACTACCGGTACGCCTTCGCAAGGTTATACGGTTATACTTGTCGGGCATTGCTCAAATGGAATATTTATAAGTTCAGACAACTAATGCAACTTGATACACCTTGTCTCCAATTGCCTATTGTTTAGGAATCTTTGGTAAAGTCTAGACGCCTCAGCTGACTTTCTCACCTTATGACACAATATACCACCAGAGACCAAACAAGCCGGTTGCTTTCAAGTCATTTATTAGTCTTAGGGCCTTTGACAAGCAAATTTAACATCCAATGTTTAACAACAGGGTTGATATTTTAGCTTTAACCCTTAACTACAGCATGGTTCAGACTCGTTCTAGCTAAAGAATTTTTATATGCAGTTTCCAAAACTAATCTTCCTTTTTTACGAGTAAAATCTCTTAGCTTGAGACGAAGCTGTTTTCAGTTGATGAGAATCTTAGCTTCAGATACAAGTCACAAAAAGCTCTGCGAAGAATTTCTTTTTTTTAATATCCGCAAACCGGCAAGAGTTTATGGGTTTCCATAAGATGACAATCAACCTTGAGCTATTGCAAAAGTTCAAGACCAAGAAAGTACTTTTCATATCTCAAATTAATATTAGAAATAATTTTTATGTACAAACTGCTTTTCTTACTATAAAATCAATAATCTGCCATCCGGTCTCAGTGAACAAGCTAGAAGACAGAAAATGATGCTTCAACACTTGTTGAAATAAGAAATTTGTCCACAGCTTCTTCAAAGAGCGTACAAGATGAAAAACACCCATCACACACATAAAACATGCACACGCGCACGCACACACACACATAACCTGGCACATACACACACGCACACTATATATATATATAATATATAATATATATATAATATATATAATTATATTTAATATATATTATATTTATAGATATATTTATAGATATATATATAATATTATATATAATATATATATATATTATATATATAATAATAGGAGGCACAAAGCGATGCTTTATTCTATAATTCGTAAATTCTAAGCAGTGAAACACACAGACACGATAATAACAAATTTCTCAACCAAGTTCGGTATGAAGAAACTGGTATTATTTTTGTCGTACTGCAGAGTCGTCAAGGCCACTTGCCTCAGAAATCAGTTAGAAGGAACTGCTGGTGGCGCTGCAGTAGTCGTGGATAAAAAGGTAATAACTTAGGGATTCTCGATACAGCCCAGATAAGGAGCATTATCATTATCTCCCTTCTGGGGGCAAATTAACAGCTTCGAATATTTTCCACTCGCGAGAGAGTTTCAGCTAAATTCACAGTTATTTATTGGCGGCCATGAAAACGTTGACTGCGACATGTCATGATACATTTATTATGGTACCTTTTCTTCCTTTCTTCCACTCAGGTGTTTCTGGAGCCTCAGGATTTACCCATGTGAAGGAAAGATCTGCCGATTTCTTTCCAGGACATTTTATCTATTACTTCGATTCCTTTTTATTATTTGTTGGTACTATTATTATTTCGTCAAATAATCACATGGACTGTGAATCTCTCACAATCCTCAAGCGAATCTGCTTCTTTTTCCAGTGAAGTCTTATTTGTCTGAATGCTCTGAGTATGTTATGAAATCTCATTTCATTCCTATTAGGGATTACTTTCCCCGTTCGGGGTCAGAATGACCTTTGCATTGGTGGCCGTTGATATCAGGATTAGTTGGGAATTATTCATTTTTCCGATGAAACAATGGCTCAATATAGATGACGTGGAATGACCGATCATATTTACCTCGCGTACTGATTAAGGAAAAAAATGAAGGAAGATTAAATGAAAAAGCGAGGGAGAATGGAAATAAAGAGTTGTGTGTTAAAACTTCTCTTTGTAGAGCTGGCCATTGTACGAAAGCTAACTGACACATATTTTGAGGTGCGGGTTGGCCGGAACGAACGCGAACGATCAGGGATACGACAGAAACAGCAGATGCCAGGAAGGATAACGGCCCAGACGAAATATATCAGAGAAAAATACGGGAAATTTATGCAGAACCTTTTGTTTATTTCGTGTTGGGGCTGACTTTATGATAGAAGTAGAGGAAGGGAATCCCACAACAAATAGGTATCCAAGTCTGCCAACACCTGCCCCCAACCCCCACCTTCAAAAAAAAAAAAAAAAAAAAATTCATTCGGATACTTTGATCCATTTTTCCCATTGTCATTTAACCTCGAACTTGTTTTCTCGAAGAAAACTTCAGACGACGCAACTTTTGATGAGTCTGCGTGACAATAATTCCCTAACCTTCAGAACGTTCCGTTGCCGAGATCTGATCACAGAGTCCACATTGAGCTCCACACCGGTAAAATCCGTTTACAAATTCTCACAGAACTTTTTCTGCCTTCCTTCTCTTCTTCCTCTTGCGAAAAATCGTGGAAATGTTCACTGGGAGTTTTTGTAGAAAGACGTAGAGCGGTAGGGTGGCTGTGCGACACATACGAGCGATAGGCGCTGAGATAACAGGCCGGCTACGCCAAGGGAGGTAGCCACCGAGGACGTTGTAGCCGCTGTAGCTTGGTGTGCCCGTTCGCTCTTGTGTCGCTTCTTCCCTCTCACCCCCGACCCCCGGCCCCAGCCCCACCTTCCGAACACCCGCCGGTTCGAGTTCGATGGTGCAGCCACTCATTGTCCGGCTTTGTATTTCTCCTTCTTTCTCTCTTTTTACGGCTTATGCTACGACTCCTTTCTTTCTAATAAGTGTAGGTACAACGAACGAAATTTGACTTGAAGTGTTCTTGCAAAAATGTGTTTAATCGCATTCCTTCGGCAACTACTTTTTAGTCCTATTTATGGCTTTTTATTTTTTGTCACGATAGCTGTTCATTCACTGAACCACATATAAATACATCAAAAGAAGACAAAAATATTTTTCCAGGTTCTTGTACCTACTTTACTTTTTTATGATTTATTTTTTTTAAACTTGTTTATCAGCAGCACTTGGGGAAACATAAGTATTTGTTTAACTATCACCTATATTTTTCTCTTTGCTGTGTTAACTATTTACTCCATAATTATCAGCATTTTGCGCTTATGATAACTAGTTCCATCAAATTGAGCTCACAATATGAATGACAATTGTAGGTTTAGAATGAGTCACAGCTTTTGACCCTCCCAAAACTGTTCATGAGTAAGGGGCTAAATGCAGCTTCAAAATATTGCAAACGCATCTCAGACACAGAGCTCTATACCGGAACAATCCGCATGGAATGAATGACTCTCTCAGAGATGAGAGCTTGGCACAAGTCTCCCATAGAATTCCAATATCCACGCCTTACTGTCTATTATATGCTTATGATTTAGTCTTGTGTTAATTCGACCTTTATTGTCTCCTGGAGGAGCCTATTTCAAGCCTCCCTTCGATTCGTGCGCTTTGTGGAAACTTAGACTACTGTGACTGTCTCGGTTCGTCGCGATTTCCTTTATCCATTCAACTCGGGATTCCTACTTTTCGTCGCAGACAGAAAAGCGTTCTGTTTGTTTTGATTGTTATGGCGCTCAATAGCTACAGTCTTACTGTAAGACACAACTCTTCGCATTTTCAAACGAAAGACGCACACGTTCAGTGCTTTATTGATATTTATCTCTTTTATTTTATTCTTTTCTGTTTTATCAAGAAATTCTTCAGAAGTCGAACTCCGTTATTATTTCATCCACCAACGCTTGCCTATATCTAGTTTCACCTGTATTTTAATAATCTTTTCTCTTGAGTTTGATGCTATGTTGGCATTATACTTTGTGGAAGCTCACTCAGATCGTTGGCAATGGCTCTTTTGGTCTATCACTATGGATATAAGCATATAATAAATAAGAAACGAAGCTCGCAATGCTTCACTATTCGGTTCAACTTTTCATTTTTTTAACCTTACTTTTTTGTAGTAATAATACAAATAATCAGAAATCCCTTTCCATTGAGAAACGAATTAAAAATGTAACGTGGCTACCCTGGATACAGTGACAAGGAACAAGGCTCGAAATACCGGTTGCGACATTTCCTTGCTGAATTTCTTGTGAGACATCATTAATGCAGCTCTTAGTTCACCCGTTTGATGAACAAAGCAGTAAGCGAACTGTTTAGAGAAAGGGTGAAAACTATTGCAGCAAAGAAACAGGGAAGGTCCATAAATCAGTTCTGATATTACAGATAAGGCAAATCGATAAAACAGTATCACGTGATCGGAACTGCAACTACCAGACCATAAAAGAAAGTCCTATTTGTTCAAGCTCTTTACTGTCTATTGTATTTCACGCATAGGGCGCTTTTAAGGTTTATCTCCAAAAGGCGAAGTTGAATCTGACCGTTTGTCTCAGACCCAGAAATATCGTTAAAGGAATCGCTTCGAGTTTAATGTTGCTTTTCAGAATTCACTCATGATTTAGAAAGGAAATTTTATACATAAAAATCTATTTTGGAAATATATTGGACCTGAGAGCTTGTTCGCAATGCGTGAATTACAGTTCACCATTTTTCTTCTGGATAAAAGGTAGATTAGAAACAGAGTGCTTTAAGCATATTTGATCCACTTCGAAGAACAACAACTGAATTATCATCAGGCTGGTGAGTAGATTCTCGATTTGACTGACTATAACTGTATGTTACTTAAACTATTTGGTATATCAAAATTTTATAGTATATGGGTTCGCTGCTCAGGACTGAAAACTATTTATTAAAATATGTAAACAAGAATAGCAACCGTACCGTTATAAGTGTAAATGCATTGATATTCTATTGTATACATAAAAAGTTCCATCTTTTATAAGTTTACGTCATAGCTTCATTGCAACATATATTTTCTTTATTAGCAGTAAGAGCTTTTGCCTATGATACGTAGATGAGGACAACTGACAACACTTTAACAATCTCTCTCTCTCTCTCTCTCTCTCTCTCTCTCTCTCTCTCCCCCCACATTTTGATACATAGAGCGCAAACATTCAAAAGATATAAAACCAATCTTCCTTTGGTTCGAGGGGGATGGAGGTTAGGGATATTGGATTTCCTGGTCGAGTAAATACTATGCGGGAGGTACTTAGAGGCAGGAATACATATATAAGTGGTTTTTGCATCAATCGCCCACGAAGAACATTCAGAGTAACAACGAAAAGAATGTCAAAATTCGTATAATTCAAAGAAAATGTTTGAAGCTTCAGGGTAGTGTAATACCCTAAATATCTTGTTTATGAATAGTTTATGGTTATTCAGACGAAAATAATCAACTCGATCAATATCATGCATCAAAAAATCAAGGGATCAACTAAATTGTAATTCATGTGTTAGGGGATGGAAAAAGTGTGGCAATGAAGCAAGGCTCATAATACTACGAACTTAGAAGATACAGTGCAAAAACATAGACTTCTCAATGCATGTATGACCTAAGATGTAAACTCAACAGGTAAACATTCATTTTTGCTAGATACTGCTAAAGCATTTCTACAATGGGCATTGTAATCTAATTCATATGTGTATTTCTCGGAATCTACGTATGTATCAAAGGATACTGCATCCCTACATGTCAAGGGCCAAATCTTTGAAAATTATTTTGAGTTTTTGTCCGGGTTCATGAGGACAGCCTCTGCTACGAAAGAATAATACCGCCTCAAAATGAAGCATTTCGTTTTTTTTTATGAAAATAGAACTCATGTTAACTTAATTCCTGCATTAAATCAAGTTCCAAAATTGCAGCTTCATTCCGATCTTTCCCTTCACTGTTCTTGACCATTTGCTACTTCGTCTGCCGTAAGAAAAAAACAGAATGAAGCGGATTCGTGGATGAAATTGGAAATCAAGAAGTCAGTGTTATTGGTCTCTCAAGTAACGCCATTCATTTTTAACAATCGAGCCTGAAACATATTATTACAACCTGTATGGGGTAAATCAGCTTGATTTTATTTTCTATTGAACTATCGTGCACAATACTTCGTTCCCTCAGCTGATCCAGAGAGTGAACACGAATCCGCGACTCTGAAACCTCGAAGCAGTTGAACAAGTAACTAATTAAGCACCCAACAGATTAAGCACCGTCTGGGCAAGGAGAGAGGAGAGGGATGCAGGTATTTTTCTTGAGCAAAGAGTAGTCTCCATAATCTAATATCGTTAATTAAGAGAGTGAGCGTAAAGTTTTTGTTGTTGACGATACTGGGTTTGAGGTAAAATATGCAGTTAAGGAAATATGCGAAATGAATATGAGAATAAAAGTGCTTAGGAAGTCAGTATTCAGAATTATCATTTCCTATAGATTATCGTATCCTATCAACAGACACGACTGTCCACAAGATCGATACAAATCTTTCACCAACAGTGTTAACGGTGGTGTTCTGTAATCTGCTAGCCACCTCATATATATATTAACATCTATAGTAGCAAATTAGCCATATTTTCAGTTCACTTACAAATTGCGGCTATATGTAATTTTCTTGAAACACTAACACAATCTGAAATATTAAGATGTATTCACCAATGTAACAAGTTCTTATTTGGTAGAAAGATAAAAAGATAGAAGCAGAGAAAAAATTTTAATAATAGGACAGAGATAAAGGCAAAAAAAATCATGAGAGAGAGAGAGAGAGAGAGAGAGAGAAGCTTTCAAGTTCTTTTCTAGATTAACACCATAGTGAACAGGTCTCAGGATGCATTGTAGTAGAAAATAACTTATCTCAGATTCTGTGTTTCAAGGAGCAAAGTAGTTTTGCAGTTCCGATGTGGTTATAGCTAATGCTAATGTGTAAACGAGTTCATTATCGCTGACAATTTTGATTGACATATTTTAATAGCAATTACCAGCGAATTTGTTGTTGTAGGAATTTAACTTCTCTCTCCAGGAAAGTCAACTGCATTGGTCCTTCCTTTCCCTGACTAGTTCCTGTCTTGGGAGGGTTAGGAACTACTATCTGCTACCTTGGCACTGGTGAGTTCGGTTGCGTAATATATAACCAATCTTAGGCAGCGGCTTTTAGCTCAACTAATTTTATTAGGGTCTATTTCTTCTACTTTTTGGATCTCCTTTCAATATTCCAGCCTTAGTGCCAACTGCTGTGCAACCTTCTCATGTAAAGGAAAAGGTCTTGTAGCTGTTTTAAGGTCCATATATGCTAGCCAGTCAAAGATCAGTTTGTATTGACACTGATCAATATCCATTCATATAATACTAGTTTGCTATGATCACATTACGTTTCCTGATGTCGATATCAGGCTCTGTTCTAAAAGGTTTTCAGGCTATCAAGTGGCTCAAGTCAGTAGTAGTAGATGGTAGGGTGCGTTACAAGTCACTGTCATTTGTGCGTGTCCCAAGTCACCTCCTATCAAAAGTACACCTCATACCACAGGTATGGGAGGCGTCATCCTTAAACCTTTGGTATAGGCTATTATGTTAATTTAAAAAGTGTCCACACCATAATATTGTTTGTGGATTAGTAGTTTTCATGACCATGGCATTCTACATTAAGAATAATCACAATTGGAAAGGTTAAAGAATATTCAATTCACATAGCATTTTCGTTGCTGGAACCTCACATCGCCAACACAACAATCAAACGATACATGAAAAAATTATTCGCTAGTTACGTCTATTTGGGTACCATTTACCCAGAAACACACACACACTCTCTCTCTCTCTCTCTCTCTCTCTCTCTCTCTCTCTCTCTCTCTCTCTCTCTCTCTCTCTCTCTCTCTCTCCTGTCTTTATCTTTGCGCTATTATTGATATTTTTGCTGTGCTTCTTTCTTTCTAGTTTTATACTGAATATGAATTTCTTACATTGGTGAAAGTATCTGCATCTTGCATTTTGCGTTCGTATTTAAAAAATTACATATAGCCATAATTTGTAAGTTCCAAAAACCATAACGAATTCCACTATTTCTGAAGAACTTTCATAACTCCGAGATGGAACCAGAGTCTTTTCATTTGATAATTTCCACAATATATGGTTATACAGTGGAATAAAATAATCAGCAAGGCTTAACAAATTTTCACCACTTTAAATATACAAAAAAGCCATTACCACCAGATCAGAATAAATATGTATTGCCACCACCACTGGATAATGAACTCAACCAAAATAAGCCGTAACAACTCCGACGTACGTTTTTCAAAGGATGAAAAACAGAATTGAAACTGAAGTAAATGCACCGTTACCAAGAGATGGCGTTAGAAGTTAAGTAATTTCACTATTACCAACAGATGGCGTTAGGAGTCCGTAATTTACATAAACCTTTAATAAATGAAATTGGTTGGTATGACATATTCCTCTCCTTTTGAGAGTGAAATTACGTGAAAAATTATATACAAATCATAAATCTCAGAACTGAACAAGGAATTATAAAACTGAGTTCAAAGATAAGTACATATGAGAAAACATAAAATTTTGATAAGAAAATAAGTAGCAAAGAGTACAAACAAATCAAGTTTATTTTGAAACTGAAGACTCCTGAATGACTGATGTAGCTGGAAGTGGAGGTAGGCGTGACAGTGCATCTGCAACATTATTGTTCGATCCTGGAATCTTTCGAACTTCAATATTGAAGAACGAAAGTATGTAAGACCTCCTTAGTAGCTTTTGGTTGTTGAACTTCTCTCGATGCAGGAAACTGAGAAGCATGTGATCAGAGTAAACTACTATTTTCCCAAGGCCTTCCAAGTAGGGACGAAAGTGCAGCACCGAATCTACAATGCTATATAGTTCTTTCTCCACAGTTGCCCATCGGAGCTGTGCACCTTTGTAGAACCCTGAATGGTAAGCAATCGGTAACAGCCGCTCCAGCAGAGGCAGTGAGATTGTAACCACACTGAACAATTCCTGTAATAACACTCATCCAAAGCCAATTTCACTTGCATCAACCTGAAGGAAAATATGTTTCGTAAGGCCCTCTCATGTTTCTCAGTCCATTGAAAAGGCACTTTAGTCGAAGTAAGAGCGAAAAGTTGGACGCGATAACAGAAAAGTTTGGGCAAAACCTTGAATAATAAGAAACCATGCCCAAGAATGTTTTCAGCTCTTTTCTATTCCCTGGCACTGGATATTCTTTAATGGCACTAATGTTTACATTCTTTGGAATTATAGTGTCACTGCCAATAACATGACCAAGATACATCACCTGACCTTTTCCAAAAGAGCTCTTAGCAAGATTGATTGTCAAGTTGGCCTCCTTCAATCTCTCGAAAAGTAAAGCTAGTATTTGTAGATGTTCTTCCAAAGTGTCCGTTGCTACAACAATGTCATCAAGATACACATACACCTTTGGAAGACCCTTGATGACCTCTTGCATGGTTCTCTGAAAGGTTGCTGGTGCATTTGAAAGGCCAAATGGTAAAACAAGATATTCAAAAAGACCAAAAGGGGTGATAAAAGCTGAAGTTTCTTTAGCCCTTTCAATTAACCTAATCTGATAGCAACCTTTCAATAAGTGTATCTGGGTCAAATATTTTGCATTGATAACCGAGTCTATTATATCTGAAATTCTGGGCAAAGGATAAGCATCTTTTTTACGTCTTTAAATTTTTAGTTTTTCCTGTAGTCAGTACACAAACAGTAAGTATTGTCAGGTTTCTTTACCAGAATGCATGGAGAGGCCCAAGGAAATGTACTTGGCTTAGCTAAATTATGTTCTAGTAAGTATTCCACCTCTTGCTTCAAGATAGGTAAAAGATTGAGATACCCGGTAAAAAGATTGTCGTATTGGTTTAGCATTAGGCTCCAATACAACATCATGCATTATACAGGTGCAACTTCCTGGCTTATCAGAACAAATTGAAGCATACTGATTAGTGAGTGCAACCAAGTCCTCCCGCATAGGTGATGGACATTCTAGAGACTGTGGAGGGGATCTCAAAATTACAGAATTCTCCATGTCCTTCCAAGATAGGGTGGACTTAACACAAACTTTCCTCGTCGTCTGCTTCCATTTCGTCTTCTTCAGTGGGAGTCTTAACATAAATCTGTGACTTTGGGGTAAAGGAGGTTAGTGGAACATTAGTGCAATATTCTTAATGGTCAAATGCCCAAAGTCATGGACTAAATGGTTGATTATGCCTGCAGAAGTTTTGTAAAGTTTAATCAGGTTTACATGGACAAGCTGAGTGGATTTACGTCTGTCAGGGGTAGCTAAGACAGTTTTAGTTGCCCGCCTGAGTATTTCGTAAGGACCTATAAATTTTTCTCTGAAAGGAGAGCCAGGTATTGGATGATATACAAGTACCTTGTCACCACACTTAAACTCTCCAAGCTTAGCCTTCTTGTCGTAATGGGTTTTCATATGCTCCTGAGCATGCTGTAGATTGCTACATGCAAAGTCATGCATATTTGTTAATTTTTCCTGTAAAGATTTTAAGTAATGAGAGATACTCACCTGTGTTTCATAATGAGAAACTTTAAGGATGTGTTCCTTTACCATACTCAGGTTAGTTCGAGGTTTACGCCCGAAAAGTAGTTCAAAAGAAGACACTCCTGTAGATTCATTTGGCACACTGCGAAGCATATACATTAGTAGGTCCAGATCCTCATCCCAGTCTTTTCCTGTTTCTGTTACATACTTCCTTAACAGATTTTTAATGGTTTGGTGGACTCTTTCTAAGGCTCCATTCGACTATGGATGATAAGCTGAGGCATAAACATTAACTATATTAAACTGATGGAGTGCACTTTGAAACAAAGTACTGGTGAAGTTAGTACCTCTATCACACTGAAGTTCTCGAGGGAAACCGAATAATGTAAAAACTTGAGGCAACTGTTGAACAATAGTTATAGCTGCAATATTCCGAAGTGGAATAGCTAAAGGGAACCTAGTAGTGGGGCAAAGAATGGTGAGTAATTAGTGGGCTGAGTTAAATGTTTCAATTTACCACTGACTAATGTCTGTGATGATCCTGTGTCCCTCAACAACTTCACAGGGAAATGATTGACAGTACCAGAACAGAGAAAATTAGAGAAGTCATCAGAGACTTGGGAACAATGAAGAGCAGTTTTCGTCTGTGCTTTGCTCTTTGCAAGATTCTCTGGCCTACCTCCTGTATGTTGCTGAGAAGTCTGCAAGACCTTAGATACTTGACATCGGGGGTTAGGACAGTCATGTGTAGTATGTCCCCTCTGCTTACAAAATGAACAGAAGTTACTTACACTTGTCTTTTCTGGAGAAAAGAATTTTTTGACTTTGTGGATGAGATTATATTCATCAGCAAGAAGAGCCGCTTTCTTTCCCTCCTTCTCTTGCCGTTCCCTGATGAACCTTGAAATGTTGATGGGAATTTTCCTCAAAATCCCTCTAATACCATAAGATTCTGTAATTGCTCAAAAGTGGTTATATTTTCATTCTCAAGCCATTTTTTAAACTGTTTCCATTTAAGCTGAAGCAATACCAAATAAGTTTGAGAGCTTCCTTTAACTGAATTTCTAAATAACTGCCTGTGTCCTTCAGCTGTAACAGTATAGGCATCAAGGATAGCTTTCTTGAGCGCTCTATAACTACGCTCCTCTAGCATTTGAGCAGCTATATTAGCAGCCTTACCTTTCAAAGCACTCCCGATCAGTAGAACAGATTCTCTGGCCACTGCAATGTTGTCGCCGTGTCCTCGAAAGTACTGAAAAAAATATCAGGATCCCTTTCGTCAAAAATGGGTAAAAGTTTACAAGCCTTAGTGAGGGAAAAAGAATCTACAATCTCCCTTTCTCTACCTCTCTCATCCAACCTAATGGTAGACAATTGCCGTTCCATTTCCAGCTTTTCCTGTCGTTCCAGTCTCAATAGTCTTTCCTTTACCTGTCGTTCCAGTGCCAATAGTCTTTCCCTTTGTTCGTATTCAGCATTCTGAAATAAAGCTAAATTTTCAACTTTAGCTTTTTCAGCGTCTACTTTAGCATTTTCAGCGTTTTGCAAAACTAAAGCGGCAGCCGTTTTCTCTCTCTACAACTCTAGCTGTAACTTCAGTTTAACGACTTCTGGATCCTCAGCAGCAACACCCACGCCTCTTCCTAAAGTAAGGTGACGTAGGGGAGAAGCTTCTTCCTGTGAAATTGAAGAGTTGGCCACCAAGAAATCCAAAATCCTACCCAACAGCTCGGCTTTCACCATCAAAGGGGATGTAGGTGTAGTAGCACATTCAGCTATCTACCGTAGATCTGTTTTCTTTGCATGCTCCAATGACAAAAGGTGCTCCGAGGGTCACCTAAAAATTTCTCCAAGTTGAACGACATGGTTAATCAAAACACAATCAAGTCGTTTGTGCTGTCACTCGCAACTACTTACCACGAAATAGTCCAGTATATGGGGGGAAGTTTTAGAACCCTAAGAATATTTCCAAAAGTATGAGGGCATTCATTAGTACCCTATGAGTGAATGTGTTCCCTAAAGTAATCCAATATATGAGGGGATTTATTAGAACCCTATGAGGGAATGTGTTCCCTGAAGTAATCCAATAGGTCTGGAGTGACTTGAAAGATCGCTAGAGCGATAGTCGGCAATGTCAGGGCAAAATATGAACGGCTAAATAAGTACCGAATTCCTTGCACTGCACCCCCTCCAAACCATTGGTATTTACTTGAGATGGCGTGCTATTAGCTACGGCACCTTAATGTCAAGAGGTGGAGTTCATTATCCATGGTGGTATACTATGTAACATATGGTTTGAGGTTCTGCATAAAGGAATTCACAATCACAATTATGATTACAGTCACAATCACGATATCACAATCGCAATCAAATCAGATCCCGGTCAGACCCCCACTATAGCGAATTCCACTAATTCTGAAGAACTATCATAACTCCGAGATGGAACCAGTCTTTTCATTTGATAGTTTCCACAATAGATGGTTATACGGTGGAATAAAATAATCGGCAAAGCTTAACAAATCTACTTTCACCGCTTTAAATATACACAAAATCCATTACCACCAGATCAGAATAAATATGTATTGCCACCACCACTGCATAATGAACTCAACCAAAATAAGCCGTAACAACTCCGACGTACGTTTTTCCAAGGGTGAAAAACAGAATTGAAACTGAAGTAAATGCACCGTTACCAAGAGATGGCGTTAGAAGTTAAGCAATTTCACTATTACCAACAGATGGCGTTAGGAGTCCGTAATTTACATAAACCTTTAAAGCAAATGAAATTGGTTGGTTGTTTTAATATATATATATATATATATATATATATATATATATATATATATATATATATATAGATAGAGTATAGATAATCTATATATATATATAGATAATGTATATATATATATATATATATATATATATATATATATATATATATATATATATATATATATAGATAATATATATATAGATTACATATATATATATATCATATCATATATATATATATATATATATTCTATTTATATATATATATATATATATATATAGATTATCTATCTACTATATATATATATATATATATATATATATATATATATATGTGTGTGTGTGTGTGTGTGTGTGTCATTTTCAAGTGTGAATTGTATGTGACATTTCAAGTGTGAATTGTTTGTGACATACAATTCACACACACACGCACACACAAACATTAAGCCACAAACATCTTTCCATATCGAGTTCCTTCAATACCACGGGAATCACTTTCTTACCCAAATGAGAATTATTATTCCCAAGTGCTTCCCCAGCAAGCACTTGATTATAATTCCCCTTGGGTGAGAGTGATTCCCGAGGTATTGGGGGAACTCGATATGGAACGATGTTTATGGCTTAATGTTTGTGTGTGTGTGTGTGGTGGTGTGTGAATTTTATGATTTTGATTAAAGAGAAATTACTTAGATTGTATTTATATTTGTTATTTGCCATAGCTTCTCAATTTTACAGTAGTATCACAATTTTTTTTTTATTCATTTATTTATTTTTTTTTTTTGCAGATTAGTCTCTAATTGCTCCTAGTCCTTCACATTCCTTTTAAGTGAAGCATTCGCGTCTTCAAGTTGAATGAGCAGATCACAACTCCTTTTACAAAGAAATTATTTTGATTGAACTCCGAATCTATTTGAAGGAAATATCACAGCAATATGATTTTGAAGCCGCTTATCAAATCGAGCAATTTGGTGACCATTGTCTGGTTCCTCCTCAGTCGTTCAGTTATCTAAAGAATCGTATACATATAATTATTTATTTCCATAGAAATTAGTTTATAGTACTTTAAGGGCGTGTAGTATGTATTCATGTATGAATGTATGGTCAAAGAATTGAATTTATCCATGAAAATATTCATACTTACAGTTCTTGAAGTGCGTGTATGTATTCATGCAAGAATGTGTGTTTATACAATGAATTCAATTTATGCAGGAGATCATTCGTGCATAGTACTGTTATTCAAGTGTGGGCATGTACTCAAGTATGCACAATGAATTCAATCTATGCATGAAAATATTCAAATATTCATACTTATTGTTCTTGAAGTGTGTGTATATATTCGTGTGTAAATGGATGGCCAATAAATTCAATTTATGCACGAAAATATTCATGCATACTGTTCTTGAAGTGTGTATATTTTCATGTATAAATGTATGTTCCAGGAATTTAATCTATTTATGAAAATATTCATACTTATAGTTCTTGAAGTACGTGTATGTATTCGTTACATCTGCTATATTCATCTAACGATTATATTTTACTAATTTGGCTCCTGAAGCAAATACAATAAAAAACTCCAGAGCAAACCTTGAAAACGAAAATAAAAGAAAATGCACAATAATTCATTACTGAAAACACAAGAATATTAACTGGCATTCCAAAAGATGTGGTGATGAAATTAAAGACTATCTCTCCACACTTCTAACATATTGTTCAACCAAAAGGATAAACTGATAAACGAACAGGTAAGAAAGCGGTAAAAAGTTGACGACTTATAAATTAATAAATCATATCCATGTCTCCATCTGCACTACTGTCAGTACAAATGTCATGTAACACAAACATCTGAGGGTAATATTGGTTAGGTGTGGTTTACAAAAGTGGAGTGCTACCTCTGTTTTCACTTTCAACACCTCTCGGGCCATTTACGATTTTTGGAAGAAGCAAGTCTCATCGGGCAAATAATTCTCTCCAGAAAGTAACGGAGTGAAATCTTATATCGTTTTAAAATCTTGACCTCTGTTGCTTTGTCCTTAATCATCCGCCATGATTGCATACTTGTTCATCTCCCGCGAGACTCCACCTTTTTCCCACACTAATCATCAGAAAACGAGAATAACAGAAATTCGCAGTCCGTGCAATTGAAATGATACGGAGTGCGTGAGACGCCGAGATACATTTGTTGATGTTGTGTCATCTGTGTATAGGATCTCCCAAGTTGAACATTACGAGAATGCTAAGGGAAAAGAGAGAAAAAAAATCTCACGCAGTGCGTCAAGGAAAAAATTACAGCTTTACAACGATTGCATGAACGCCGAAATTGTTTCGATAATTAGAGGCTATGTTGACATTTACGAACCAACATTATCATTTTCTAAGTATTTCTGCTGTTCTTATACTTTCATCTATTTTGGGTTAAGCTATTTCCAGTATAGATTTTTGCATATTAAAAGGACAAGAAGCTTGGATTAGAAAATTGGTAAATAACGTTAAAAAGAGTAGAACCTTTTCTGAGTGTCCAGCTACAGCCTGAACGGAACCTGGCTGAGCATTTCCCTTACCTTTCACCAGAGCGAAGCGATAGCGGGCACGCTACGCTGGCTATGGCCTTCCAAGCATCAGATATGACTATCTCGGGTCCCCACCCACGCGCACACACATCCTCCACAGACATTCTGCTGATGGCGACGACAGCCTATTTACAGATCGTGAGTATAAACAATCAGGAATTACGAACAAGCACGAATTCGGTGAAGGTAAGGGATCAGGCACATCAACTCTTACACGTCAACCGCCCGAAAGGAATCGTCCAAGAATATGAGTCTCGTGTTTTTATCATCCGTTCGCTTTTACTTCCGATGTCTGGAGAGATTCACTGAGCTTATCTGTTTGCAGAAATGTGCACTTATTCGTGGTAAAAATTGTCTCTCTCTCTCTCTCTTTCACACACACACACACACACACACACAGACGCAAGCGCACACACGCACACAAAGCTATTATTTAAATATATGAATATATATATATATCTATATATATATATATATATATATATATATATATATATACATGTGTGTGTTTAGGGTGAGTTTTCACAAGGATGAATAGATATATTTTTTATTTCCTATTTCATGTTCAATGCTTTCAGTGGAAATCTATTTAGAAGTTAAAAAGACACTATATATATATATATATATATATATATATATATATATATATATATATATATATATATATATGATATATATATATATATATATATATATATATATATATATATATATATTCTCTTCTTCTTTCCCACCATTATCCTTACATTTAGGGCTCGGTTGCCTGACGTTCCTTCTCCACTGCATGCACTAGGCATGGTTTATTGTTTAGCAAAGGGGTTTTTACTCCCAAATGCCCTTGCTCTCATCAACCACAGTCATTGCTGGTGGGCCTCGCCTTAGACTAAAGAATCCAGTTTCCACAGTTATTGGCGCTGGACCTAGCCTTTTAGTAAAAAGTAGTACTGCAAGGCAGCAGTTTCTACAGTTATTGGCAGTGGACATAGCCTTTTACTAAAAAGAGTGACTGCAAAGCAGCAGTTTTCTCAGTTATTGGCAGTAGGCCTAGCCTTTTACTAAAAAGTAAGAGTGCAAAGCAGCAGATTCCACAGTTGTTGGTTGAGGGTGTAGTATTTTACTAAAAAGTAAGACTGCAAGGCAGCAGTTTCCAAAGTTATTGGCTGTGGGCATAGCCTTTTACTAAAAAGAGTGACTGTAAAGCAGCAGTTTCCCCAGTTATTGGCAGCAATCTTAACCTTTTACTAAAAAGTAAGACTGCAAGGCAGCAGTTTTTACAGTTATTGGCAGTGGGCCTAGCCTTTGACTAAAAAGTATGACTGCAAGGCAATAGTTTAGACAGTTATTGTTTGTGGGCTTAGCATTTTACTAAAAAGTAAGACTGCTAGGCAGCAGTTTCCACAGTTATTGGCGTTGGGCCTAGCCTTTTAGTAAAAAGTAGTACTGCAAGGCAGCAGTTTCTACAGTTATTGGCAGTGGGCATAGCCTTTTACTAAAAAGAGTGACTGTAAAGCGGCAGTTTCCACAGTTATTGGCAGTAATCTTAGCCTTTTACTAAAAAGTAAGACTGCAAGACAGCAGTTTTTACAGTTATTGGCAGTGGGCCTAGCCTTTGACTAAAAAGTATGACTGCAAGGCAATAGTTTAGACAGTTATTGTTTGTGGGCTTAGCATTTTACTAAAAAGTAAGACTGCAAGGCAGCAGTTTCCACAGTTATTGGCGTTGGGCCTAGCCTTTTAGTAAAAAGTAGTACTGCAAGGCAGCAGTTTCTACAGTTATTGGCAGTGGGCATAGCCTTTTACTAAAAAAAGTGACTGTAAAGCGGCAGTTTCCACAGTTATTGGCAGTAATCTTAGCCTTTTAATAAAAAGTAAGACAGCAAGGCAGCAGTTTTTACAGTTATTGGCAGTGGGCCTAGCCTTTGACTAAAAAGTATGACTGTAAGGCAATAGTTTACACAGTTATTGTTTGTGGGCTTAGCATTTTACTAAAACGTAAGACTGCAAGGCAGCAGTTTCCACAGTTATTGGCGTTGGGCCTAGCCTTTTAGTAAAAAGCAGTACTGCAAGGCAGCAGTTTCTACAGTTATTGGCAGTGGGCATAGCCTTTTACTAAAAAGAGTGACTGCAAAGAAGCAGTTTCCACAGTTATTGGCAGTAGGCCTAGCCTTTTACTAAAAAGTAGGACTGCAAGGCAGCAGTTTCTACAATTATTGGCAGTGGGCATAGCCTTTTACTAAAAAGAGTGACTGCAAAGCAGCAGTTTCCGCTGTCATTGGCAGTAGGCCTAGCCTTTTACTAAAAAGTAAGACTGCAAGGCAGCAGTTTCTACAGTTATTGGGTGTGGGCATAGCCTTTTACTAAAAAGAGTGACTGCAAAGCAGTAGTTTCCTCAGTTATTGGCAGTAGGCCTAGCCTTTTACTAAAAAGTAGGACTGCAAGGCAGCGGTTTCTACAGTTATTGGCAGTGGGCATAGCCTTTTACTAAAAAGAGTGACTGCAAAGCAGCAGTTTCCACAGTTATTGGCAGTAGGCCTAGCCTTTTACTAAAAAGTAAAACTGCAAGGCATCAGTTTTCACAGTTATTGGCTCTGGGCCTAGCCTTTTAGTAAAAAGTAGTACAAAAGGCAGCAATTTCTACAGTTATTGGCAGTGGGCATAGCCTTTTACTAAAATGAGTAACTGCAAAGAAGCAGTTTCCACAGTTATTGGCAGTAGGCCTAGCCTTTTACTAAAAAGTAAGAATGCAAAGCAGCAATTTCCACAGTTATTGGCAGTGGGCATAGCCTTTTACTTAAAAGTGTGACTGCAAAGCAGCAGTTTCCACAGTTATTGGCAGTAGGCCTAGCCTTTTGCTAAAAAGAGTGACTGCAAAGCAGCAATTTCCACAGTCATTGGTGGTAGGCCTAGCCTTTTAGTAAAAAGTAAGACTGCAAGGCAGCAGTTTTTACAGTTATTGGCAGTGGGCCTAGCCTTTGACTAAAAAGTATGACTGCAAGGCATTGGTTTCCACAGTTATTGTTTGTGGGCTTAGCATTTTACTAAAAAGGAAGACTGCAAGGCAGCAGTTTCTACAGTTATTGGCAGTGGGGCATAGCCTTTTACTAAAATGAGTAACTGCAAAGAAGCAGTTTCTACAGTTATTGGCAGTAGGCCTAGCCTTTTACTAAAAAGTAGGACTGCAAGGCAGCAATTTCTACAGTTATTTGTAGTGGGCATAGCCTTTTACTAAAAAGAGTGACTGCAAAGCAGCAGTTTCCACAGTCACTGGTGGTAGGCCTAGCCTTTTACTAATACGTAAGACTACAAGGCAGCAGTTTCCACAGTTAATGCCAGTGGGCCTAGGCTTTTATTAAAAAGCAAGACTGCAAGGCAGCAGTTTCCACAGTTATTGGCAGTAGGCCTAGCCTTTTACTAAAATGTAAGACTGCAAGGAAGCAGTTTCCACAGTTATTGGTGGTGGGCGTAGCCTTTTATTAAAAAGTGTGACTGCAAGGCAGCAATTTCTACAGTTATTGGCAGTGGGCATAGCCTTTTACTAAAAAGAGTAACTGGAAAGAAGCAGTTTCCACAGTTATTGGCAGTAGGCCTAGCCTTTTACTAAAAAGTAAGAATGCAAGGCAGCAATTTCCACAGTTATTGGCAGTGGGCATATCCTTTTACTTTAAAGTGTGACTGCAAAGCAGCAGTTTCCACAGTTATTGGCAGTAGGCCTAGCCTTTTGCTAAAAAGTTTGAGTGCAAGGCAGCAGTTTCCACAGGTTTTGACGGTGGGCGTAGCCTTTTAGTAAAAGGTGTGACTGCAAAGCAGCAGTTTCCACAGTTATTGGTGGTGGGCTAAAGCCTTTTACTAAAAAGTGTGACTGCAAGGCAGCAGTTTCCACAGGTTTTGACGGTGGGCGTAGCCTTTTAGTAAAAGGTGTGACTGCAAAGCAGCAGTTTCCACAGTTATTGGTGGTGGGCTAAAGCCTTTTACTGAAAAGTGCGACTGCAAAAAAGCAGTTTCCACAGTTATTGGTAGTGGGCCTAGCCTTTTACTAAAAAGTAAGACTGCAAGGCAACAGTTTTCACAGTTATTGGCAGTAGGCCCAGCCTTTTACTAAAAAGTCAGACTGCAAGGCAGCAGTTTCCACAGTTATTGGCAGTAGGCCCAGCCTTTTACTAAAAAGTGTGACTGCAAAGTAGCAGTTTCCACAGTTATTGGCAGTGGGACTAGCCTTTTACTAAAAAGTGTGACTACAAAGAAGCAGTTTCCACAGTTATTGGCAGTGGGACTAGCCTTTTACTAAAAAGTGTGACTGCAAAGCAGCAGTTTTCACAGTTATTGGCAGTGGGACTAGCCTTTTACTAAAAAGTGACTGCAAAGCAGTAGTTTCCACATTTACTGGCGGTGAGCCTAGCCTTTTACTAAAAACTACGACTGCAATGCAGCAGCTGTCCATTTAGTCATCTTTTACGACACGCAGGACCTACAGTGGTAGTATTCTTACACCCCTACCACAGGGTCATATATATATATATATATATATATATATATATATATATATATATATATATATATATATATATATATATATATATATATTTGTGTGTGTGTGCGTGTGTGTGTGTGTATAGTGACGTTCCTTACTATTAATCACTCTTCCTTGATTTAACTTGATGCCAGATGTAACAGCAAATGTCTTTGTTCACAATCACTTATTCAAGAACGGCACATAAAAAAATTATTTAGTGATTTTCACACATATTACACCACAGCTAAATATTTAGATGGTAATAAGTATAAAATAGTAATGTACTTTTTAAACAAATACACTGTAATCGGGGTGTAGAAAACACAGGACGTAAAAGAACTTAAATATGATATAAAAAGTACTTACATATTATTTACAACACTTAACTCCAAACAAGTAGTAGCGAAGAAATAACCAAACTTAAGCGAGCAACTCTGGACATACGTTTTACGTCTAAGTAAACATATTTTAAACGAAGGATTCTAACTTACAAGAAACTATACAAAATTCAATGGATGAATGTCCCAGGCGATGATGACTGGAGGTTTAAAAAGATCAATATCTTCAGCAGTCAATAGATGGCGTAAAGTGTAGGGACTGCAGCAATTCCTAGATGGCACTGAAGATAGTTGGCAGAATAGCGGACGAAAGAAAACTTAAAAAGAGTATAGCAGATCCTTATATTCCTCTGGTGTTTAGAGTCCGCTACCTGTAGAAAAATCGACAAAAAAAGTTTGCATTACTCCTCGATAGGGCATCAGCTAGGGTATTATTGGCTCCTTTTATTCAAACTATTTTTACTTTGGCTGCAGAAAGGATGTAAGACTATCTTAAAAGTTTTAGGTTATTGAATTTAGCCCTTTCCAAAAAACATAAAGCCAAATGGCCAGAGTAGATGACAGTCTGGTGTTGGCCTTCCATATATGGTTTAAAGTGTAGGATGGCAACTACAATGCTGAACAATTCCTTTTCGATGGTGGGCCACCTGGTTTGAGCGCCCGTAAAACATCATGATGGTAGCAAATCGGGAACAGGTGGTTGAATGGTGGCACATCTCCCAAGTCCTCCTGAATGGTTTGGAGTAAAATACTACCATATCCATGGTTAATAGCGTCCACTTGGAGAAAGATTGTTCCAAGTTAGGAGCTATTAAAATTGGATAATTTATGAGGAAGGGTTTTAATTGATTAAAGATGCTCTGATGCTGATCTGTCCATTTAAAAGCGTTTTTGGAAGAGGTTAGAACAAACAGTGGTCCTGTTATCTGAGAATAGTTAGGACAAAACCTAGAAGAGAACCCAGTCATTCCTAAAAATGTTGGCAATGACTTTTTGTTATTGGGTACAGGATAGTCAATGATGGCTTGGATATTAACTTGTTTTGGAAGTACCTTACTATTTCC
>NC_087210.1:41883854-41891354 GCF_015104395.2 Macrobrachium nipponense | reverse complement strand
TGAGTTTCTGTGAAATTCGAGACCAGATTCCTTCTTTTATACAAAGCCGTATTCATGTTGAGTTTCCACCTCTACGACATTCATTTGCCACGTTTTCACGTTGAGTTTCTGTGAAATTCGTGACCAGGTTCCGCGTGTACGAAATCTATTGCCAAATCCATTATCAGCGTTGAGTCCTCTGCTGAACTGTAAATTACAGAGATTTACAGTGTGAGTTTTCCACCGCGCTACACGCCAGTAGTAACTGTATTTGCAGGGATTTTATGGTCATCTTGCCAAGTATTTGCGTTGAGTATTCCGCATAACCCTGGCTACATTTGCAGTTTTGCAACTGCCTTCCATCCTATTATTCTCAGGCTAGACTACTAGGGTTTTACTGCTGAGGAGATGGCCAGTATTGCAGCACTGGAGGAGACTAAGGCCTTCACAGAAGCCAGAAGAGCCCTGGGGCTGGAGGGCACAAAGCTGATCAATTGGGTGAATGATAAGCTGAAAGAAGCAGCCCAAGAGAGAGCACTCAAAAGGGAGAAGGAGAGAGAAGCACAAGAGAGAAGAGAAGCAGCTGAGAGAGCATTCCAAGCAGCCGAAAAGGAGAAAGAAAGAGCACATCAATGGCTATGGGAGTCCAGAGTGCCACTCTGGCACCTCTGAGCGCCACACCCCCTGCACCCCCTCCTTCACAGTCTCACCTCCTCATCATGGATGACCTCATTAGGACTTGTGACAATAGCGAACCCAACACCTAGCTCGATCCTGTCAAGCAGGTGTTCGAGAACTTCAATCCAACCCCTCAAGAAGTGGCCCTCCTCCTTGGCAAGCATCTCGCTGGCAAAGGGCAGACTGCATTCGAGGCCCTTCCCCTGAATGAGTGACAAGATATCGCCCTTGTCCGAGAGGCAATCCTTGGGGCTTACGAGTTGACCCCAGACCGGTGGAGGCAGAAATGGAGGACTATGCCCAAGGAGGCTAACCAGACATGGACAGAGTGGATAGCGAAGAAGACACCGGCACTCCATAGGTGGATGAAAGCCTCCTCAACATCCATTGAGGAGGTCTTAGAACTCTCTCAATTAGAGGACTTCCTGTCCTACACTCCCCCTGAGCTTGCCACCCACTTGGTGGACAAGGCCCCTAAAACTATTCGGGAGTGCTGTAAGTGGGCAGACGCCTATGACACCCACCATCCGCTGCAGAGTCTTTAAAAAAGAATATATGCCCTGCTCTCCACCTCACTCCTGCTGCCACCTCTCAGCCTACCCAGCACCCCAATAACCCTCCTTGGAAACCTGTGTGTGGGCATTGCAATAAACCAGATCACACCATGGAGCACTGCCTCTCAAAGGTGGATCCCCCTCAGCAAGCTGCCGCCACTCCTCCGAATGGACTACCCAATCATTATAATAACAAGAACAATGGCCATTGGAACAGAAACAACAGGCTCAGGCCTGATTTTAGCAAGTTTCTTCCTCTTCTCTGGTTTCTGCCATTGCTATGGCCATGACAAATCTGTCCACTCTAGGCCCTCCTGCTCCAGGCCCCATATTTGTCTCACCTCCCAGAGGTCGCTATCCTGCCCATTAGGTCTGAGCTTTCGACGACACTGGTGCGCAAGTATCCATCATCCGAGAGGATAAAATTCCTTACTGAGCTCAGGTTGATAGGCACCAATTCATCACGATAGAGAGCCTCAACCACGTCAAGATGTTATTACCTACTGTCCAGTTAAGAGTCACACGACCTCACAGTTCTAAGATATGTACTATGACAGTAGCAACCTATATACCAGGAGGTTATGATGACCTACTAGGACAAGATTTTAAGTCTCCTCCTACCTTTACGCTGTATCAGAGGCCCCGCCCTCACATCGTTCCAGACCTGTGCCGTGGGCCTCCAAGAACTACCTCTGCACAGCCAGTGCTACTTGAAGGTGCCAGGCAGTGCCAGGGTCCGTCCCTCATGGATGTTGAGGCACGTTCAAGTCCTTCCACTAAGCCAGAAACGGCCTCAGTGCCAGTGCCAAGGCAAGACTCGATTTTCCCTCCTGGAGCTCTAAGTCCTGGTCGCTTTCCCTCCTCTGGCTTGGCCCCATTACCCATGCCAGCAGTCAAGGAAGAGCCAATTCCAATAGGAATCCTCCAGGACACCCATGACCATATTGGACACTCCACCAACAGTGCGGCCTCACAGACCGCCCCAGAGTCGGTCCTCCCAACGGGTAAGCCCATCCCGAATACCATTGCCTCATCCAGTTCCCCTCCATTAGCAGCTAATTGGTCCCGGAGTAATGACTCTACCAAATCCTATTTTGGCCAGAGAACTCAGGGAACTGAGCCATGCAGCATTAGGCACAGGGATCATTTAAGGCCGCCAATGGCATTGTCAAACCGACCTCAGAGAGGTCAAAGGAAGAAGGGAAAAGGACGTCAAGGTTTCCGAAACCTTACGAGAGCCAATAGTTTCTCCGCACTAGTGCCTGGCACAGTGCCACCCTCTTATAGAGAATTCTGACCCTCTTTATCCAGAGGAGAGTGCCAGATTCTTCTACTTACACTTCCCTCTTACCCTTTTGTAACTCTACTTCCCTGTTATCTTTTTGTAACTTTCTATTTATTTGTATGTCTATATCTTCTCTTCCTTGGTTTCCTTTCCTCTTCTTTACTGCCTTTAGGCATTTATTGTATATTGTATGCTCTGCTTAGGCAGAGCCACACCCGCCAGCTATTCTGGCTATATAAGTTAGTACTTCATTATGAACTACTGTCATAAAAGTACCACAATTGGCACAGTGCCCTATTCAAGGCACTTTGAATTCCATTTGACTTGAAAAACTTTTAGCCCGCAAACATTGCTATAGCTTTAGAGATATTTTCGAAGCCTGGCTCATTTATACATTGGTTGATTTGATTTCTGATTTAGTGTTATTCCCTAGTCTTTATATTTTGTGAAATTGCCATTGTCTCTGGTGAAATTTACATTTTTTGTGTCATCTTATTTAATTTCTATGGAGAATTATTTCATTAATTCCATACTTATTAGTTTGCACTAATGTTTACTAGGATGTAATTAATACTGTTAGGCATCCTCTTGTTACGAGACAAAGTTACTTAACAAAATTGTAGGGACATTGACACACCTGAATGCGTCATACCGAACCATCAGGGTAAACTGATAGTATAAGCTAGCAGCATTATATATGATATAATTTACCCTATAGGTTAAGTTTTATATAATCATTATATGATATTCATTGTTATTCTCAGTGTGACATTATATTTTAAGAGTATTCTTTATTGGAATATAGCAAGTTCTTAGTCTTTAGTCACGTCACACTATTTCTTTTTATTAATCAGTAATCATCTGCCTGTCGAGTAAGACTTCATGAATGTTATCTTCAGCAGAGTTTGAATATTGCTTATGTTATAAGTCCACTCAAGGGAGAATGGAAGGCTCAGTAATTTATATTTGTCATTGGTCCTTATTTCTGGCTTGCCTTGTCCATCCCAACACATCTAGGGTTGAAATGTCCTCTAGAATGGGGAGGTGATCAAGACTTTATGCCAGAACCAAGGAAAGTTAAGACCTCTAATAACAAGATTCATCCATCATTGTCTATAGGCAAGTTGCCCCCTTTGAACTGAAAGCATCCATTCTCTAGAAAAGCTACCTCTTCTCCAATTGGCTGTCAGAATTTAACCCCCACAGGGCGTGGGCGGAACTTAGCAGGAAAAAATTTTAAAAGGAGCAGGAACCAGCGGCTTGCTCCAAGACCTAGGAGAGGTCAGACGCTCCTGTGATCTCGCCCTGCAGACAACACTTCACCCCTTTGTGCTCCCTCCTGCCTCCTCTGGGGAAATCCCAAGTATTTTTATACCTCCATAGTGCTCAGAAATATCAAGCAGACAGGAAGACTACTGAGCCCAGGATTTCCAGGCATTGTGAGAGTAGATTCCAGTTCAGCCAGGGAATTGTTTTGCCTTTTGTCTGTATTTCATTTCCATTTTTCCAAGGCGACTTCCCCCTCCTTTGCCTAGTTTCTCATTCCCCACATCTTGGTTCAATGCTGTGATTACTCCCCTTTTGATACTAGTGAACATCCCCTAGTAAATTCAAGCAACGAAATAGTTATCTTTGTGTAAATTCCCAGTCCTTTTCATCCCCCCTGAGTAGCCTGTAAACCTTTGATTGAAAGAAAGTAGTGTGTAACGCTCTCCCAAGTGTGGCCCCTGCCTTATGCCAGTATACCATCTCTTTGCAGACAAACACCGTGCCAGATTGTAGTAGAACTTGGGAATCCTTTGTAGTAAGCCTTGCATTTTTCAATAACCCATTTATGCAAAATTCTGAACACCGTGTCTGGTTTCCCACCCCCCCACCATGTGTTTCTCGTGGATCGACAATCAACCACCTTATTAGTTCCTGCACCTATGTAAATTAATGTAAATATAGTGCATTTAAAACAAAAGTCAACTTTTATGTAAATTCCTCCTACCTCAGTAATATCGGCCTTCTGCCATAGTTTTTCCTCTTTTCTTTGTTGTGATCTCTCGTTCCTCCATTCAAGGCCAATTTTTCCAGTGTTAAACTACATTTTTCAGGAGTGAATGAGCAGTTCAGAACAATATATATATATATATGGTTACACAAGGATAAGTAGATTTTTTTTATTATTTTCTCATTGTATTCACAGTGTATCGAAAGTAAATTATATATATATATATATATATATATATATATATATATATATATATATATATATATATATATATATATATATATATACTTTCGATACACTGTGAATACAATGAGAAAATAATAAAAAAAATCTACTTATCCTTGTGTAACCAGTGACTATATATATATATATATATATATATATATATATATATATATATATATATATATATATATATATATATATATATATATATATATATATATATATATATATATATATATATATATATATATATATATATAAGGCTTCACTGCCAGTCCTGGAATTGAGATGTCAATGGTTCATGCCCGTCGGCCGTCAATTCTATTATCGCCTAGAAAATTTCCCTTCGGTTAAATATATATGAAAATATATCAATTCCGAGGTAGAGCGAATTAGATATTAAAGGACATTTGTAGCTCGATACATATATATATATATATATATATATATATATATATATATATAGTCACTGGTGACTATATATAGTCGTGGCAATGGATTTTCTAGTGCTACAAGCGCTACCCAGAGAGATACCACCAGATACCAGATCACATATACTTGATCAGCCTAGCCCCAGAGGTCTCTCATTTCCAAATTTCTCCACCACACACTATTGCACAACAAAAGTCCCACCCAAACGAGGGAAAGTTTTCAAAGTGAATCTGAGATAGCTATCCAACTATCCAACTCAAAGTGAAGACCCCACAGAGACTCCAGTAATCAACGATGAATGAAATATATATTTATATATTAGATATTCATTTGCCCTCTGTTGTGCTCCCTTGCTATTATTGTACATATGTACTTTGTAAATGCACTTATTTCTGGTACTTACTGCCAGCTGGTGACAAAATTTCCCTTATAACCTTTGATTAATTACTGGATTCATCACTTCATGGTGCTTGCATTTTCAACTTCATTAAATTTTCTCCAACAAAAAGAACATGTAAAATAAAAGAAAGCAAAACATGTGGTTTGTTTTTCAGTACATAAAATTTAGGTGATTTGCCCAGAGCTGTTTTTACCTTCAGATAGGAGCAGCACAAAGAGTACCAAGGAAAATAAGGCCAATTCGTCACACTGTCAAATAATGCATGCACACTTCCAGATGCCTCGCTTTCATCCCCTTAATGTCATCATAAATCAGCTTAGTGTCAAAATAAGCCCAGCTTAGCTTTGTTCCACTTAAAGTAACCTTCATAGACTTAAAATTTCCTTTCAATAAACTGTGAATACATTAGTGCAACATCCTGACACTCCAAGCAAATTCCCAGAGGTTTCTTGGATTAGTGGCAGAGTAAACCACAGCATTCCCTTTGAGAATGCATGCATTGCCATTAACAAGTCCTTCAGATGATCCCTAGTGATGTCATTAATGTGTCATGCTACCCAACTAGCTTGCCACATAACACTCATGGGAAAAAGGGACATGCCTTAATCTTTGCACCTCTTCTTCCAATATTGTGTCAATATCCTTAGGGGCACGATACCTTCATTAATACCTCCATTCCAGCAATGGACCCTTCTCAATGGGCCACTGAACTTTTACCTGATCCTAACCCTTTCTCACCTAGTAACCCTCCCACTCTCAACCTCTCTCTCCTTAGTGACACCCCTTCCATTGTTGTTCCTTTAGACACTCGTTTTATCAAAATATTGTTCACTTCCAGTATTCCCTGGGCGATTTGATGAAGAAACAATGGAAGCCTCCGATCAAAAACATTCAAGATGGCGGCTGCAGAGAGGGATATAAGGGCCCAAATTGCCCCCCTCACAAACCATTACAGCAGGGAGGTGTACAGGAGGAAGGAGTAAAGTAGGAAGAAGTCTCTAATCCCGATAGGCCTATGCCCGTAGATATCACCTGGACTCAGTTGGCCACCTTTCAAGCTGAGAGAGACTGATCCAGCCCACTGCCTTGGCTTTTGCTGGAAGCCTACGAGCCACCCCTAATGGACTGTCACTCCAGACGAATCCCACACTCACCAGCAGAGCCAAAACCTCCCACCATCAGTCTTGTGTGATCAGCTAGTTCAGTTGCACCCTACTTACTCCCTTCATTGGTAGCAACCAGCTTCCTCAGCCATCATCCCTATTGGCTCACACTACAACGAACGCCAAGTCCATTTACATATCAGGTAATGTGCCGATTGAACTGAGTTTTCAATTTAAACCAGTGTCTGTAATCCCAGCTCCTATTCCCAACCAACTTCTCCATCCCATTCCTATATCCTCAAAACACCCATTGAATTTGTTTTCATAAAACTTCCATTCCAATGAAAATTTGATCCAGTACCGTGACATAAATCTCTCTTTGCAGGGGTTTAATCCTATTTAGTAAATTATTTCCAGTTGTGTTCTTGGCATCAAGCAATCAAGTAATATTTCTACTTGAAACATAATGTGGTATTTAATGAAGTTTTTCTTTGTATTTGCACCCCAAAAGTAAAGTAAATTCTTTGCAATATCCATAGTCTCAGTCACTACAACTGAATATCTTGCAGATGTACCAGCAGTGCTGTTGTGTCTACCTGTGTGTTATTCTACGGTGTCAAACAGAAACAATTGCGAATGGAGCATTTGAGTGTTACTTTATCTCTAGCTGTTCTGTGTCAGACCGGTCAAAGGAAATCCTGTTTTCCTCTAAGTCTTAACTTTAGATTTAGTTTTAGTTGCTTTAGTTACCACATCGAAGCTGGTGTGGCACTAGTTAGTGTTTGCAACACTATTAACGTATCCTGCAGTGTCATGGGGTTCAGTAGAAGCCTCAGTAATATCCCTTG
>NC_087210.1:41876354-41878854 GCF_015104395.2 Macrobrachium nipponense | reverse complement strand
TAACGCATTACCATTAAAAAATTCAAATAGATATTACTTTATGTACAGAAAAATACTCCTCGTAACTGCTGGTTAGTAATCTGTGTTTTCCTAGTCACAGCATTTGCTTAACAGAATTTTTCATTCTTTCTCCTACAAATTCTCTTGCGTATATAATTCAGAACTGTTACAAAAACTTCAATTAGCAGCGATATTAACTTTCCTCTCGAATGGCTCTGAACTAAATGAAGAGGAATATATACGTAGGTTTTTAAGGAGAATTTCCACATCTTCAGTCTATTGGTCTTTCCTTTTCGTCGGCAATTCATTTCAATTCTGCCAGTCTTCCCTTTTTTATTTGCCATATTCTTCTTGATTCGTGTTTCTTTGTCCCGAAAGTATTAATTTTATTAATGACATTTCCTTTTACGTTAAAGGCCCTGCTAATCATTAGGGGCCTATATTTTATAAAATAAACAACTTTGATATTTTTGTGTTCATTCGTTTCTGTTATTATAATATTCTTTTTTTTATTGCTCACCTTCTTCAGTGATTCGCATTCACCCATATTATTCTTTACTTTATTCCTGTTTTCTTGCAATCTTTGTTTTCGAATTTTCTTGCTTGTTGTGACATCCCTCCCATCTTTCTTTTCCCCGTTTTATTGCTTAAATACAGTTCTGGCATTTGCGCACTTTTTATCATAAATCCTGCCTATCTTTAAAATTCTACGTAAGTTTGTTCCCATTAAAATTAAATCGTCAGTTCACCTCTCAATCTCACTCTAGGCTCGTTTCTCGGCGCCAAGCTCCCCAGTCGTGTTTACTTTTCCCATGGCCGATGTTTCCAGTTGTGTGCGAGCGAGAGAGCCGGGTCGGCTAATGGACCGAGACAGTGACAAGTGAGAGCGGTTTGGGCACGGGACACAAGGAAAGGCCCTTGCGGTAGGGGTACAGAGGGGGGACCAGAAGCCCCGGTGGCCCAATAAGAATAGGATATGAGGACACCCGCTGGAGGACCCCACCTGTAGGACCGGCTGGATGGCTGTCACCGTCGAGGGACGCACCTGACCAGCTCGCCGGCCACAGACGTCCAAACTTTAAGGAAATTGGTGGTAAAATATGGGTCGGTCGAGTGGTTTGGATAGAGGCGTCGTTAGAACTTGTTAAGACTGTGCATGCGATCGGCCATCAGGAATGAGGCCGAACACTTCTACTCTCTTATTTCCTCCTCCCCTAACATTCTGAGGCTGACGCAAATTCTGGAAAAGATTCCGAAAGTTGCTATTTTATGTTGAATCGGCGAATTGACTCACTTGACTTGTATGATGGAATGAATGACAAGGAACCTTTGATATTTAAGTTGATAAAATTTGTTTCCTTCTGGATGACGAAATAAACGATAGTTTGACATCCTGTTGTGTTATAAATTAAAAATTTTCAAGGATAAAATGCTATAGCCAGCTCAAGCCTACAAGAAAACTAAATTGTCAAAGGCCAAATAACGTCAAGGTGAAACCTTAACGTTTTAACCAAAAAAAATTCTATTTACGCAAAACGTTTCAGATATTTTTCATGATTAAACCTTGAGAACATTCAAAGATATTTCCAAATAAGACATACCCAACAATATTAAGAACTTTAGAAAAATGAAAATCATAGCGATAACGATTGTGTAACAAGTAACAAATTCTTTCTCGATTATAGTAGAAGATATTGTGCACTTAATGAAGCGTCAAGATCCGCGTATATATCTTGAAAGTTTTAAGTCGTACATTATATACTTAAATATCTGTTAATAGACTTAATTCAGTACAACAGCTATGTCCAGCTATAACCAGCTACAACAGCTATAACGCGCGCACACACGCACACAGACACACACACACACACACACACACACATATATATATTATAATATATATATATATAATATAATTATATATAATTATATATATATATAATGTATATATATTTATCCAAATAGGGCGAGTCTCAACTCAGGATACAATCTCGAAGGCGAAGGGAAAAGGCATCATTGTTACCATTAGTTTACTACGCCAACGTTTCACGACAGTGGCTTTCGTCGCATTTGCAAGGCGGCAATGATTAAAAACCCTTCTTACAAAAGGTCACATTAAAACATCGATACGTACATATGAATTATAAGTCAAACTAAAAAACATGGGGAGTGGGAGCAGGACATACCTAAACAGCAGAAGTAATAAGACTAAAAACATTAGTTTTGTCAAGATCCAGCAAGAGCAAGAAAAGATGAGAGAAGGAAAACAAAAAACAAAAGGTTAGGCGATAAATAATTGGACAGAGAGTGTTTGAGTATTTAGTGTTGGGACCGTCTTCTTTATGAAATAGATTCCAGTACATAGAGGTTGTTTTCATTATGGGCTTGTCCTATTATAGAAAAATCTTTATAATTAATAATATCTGTTCTGCACATTTTTACTATCATGAAACGTTGGCATAAGAAACTAGTAGTAACATTGGTGCCTTTTCCTTTTCCC
>NC_087210.1:41863854-41868854 GCF_015104395.2 Macrobrachium nipponense | reverse complement strand
ATGTATATGTATATATTTTTATAGCTTTGATAATGAGGCTTAGTCTTACGGCGTTCGCAATACACCATGCAAATGCCTGCGATGTCTTCCTTAATTTCCTTATAGCTATATTTTGGTTCTTGAATGCCACCGCATATCCTTCTATATACGTATATATATATATATATATATATTATATATATATATATATTATCTATATATATGCTTAAAAAAATACAGTAGATGCACGTGATTCATCATAAAATAGCGAATTCCACAGGAAAATTATAGTCAGAAATCCAAGCGCTTTCGTCTTTACTCAGACATTGTCAAGGAGTTAATAAGGTACAATTGGAGAGTCTCAGGTACAATACAAGATCAAGAATACCAGATGGTTAATTGTCAAAAAGGGTAAAAATTAAAAGAGATAATCCAGGATTATCGGATATCACACGGTCACAAACCTAAACAGATTGACCCTAACCGAAATTACAAAGTTTCTTTACAGTCCAAAACATGTAAAAACTGAATATATTAATTTTGTTGCTTATATTTATCTACAACTTTTTTTCGTTATGAAAGCATCAAGTTTAAATAAAACCAAGACTTAAATTTAGAACATTTCTATATTTGACTTGATGAAAACAAGATTCAATGATATTCCTTTTAACTGTGTCATTACATGGGATTAAGGCTCTTGCTTGACTCCAGTTAATAGGATGGTCTAAATCTCTCATATGTACGATAATGCATTCGATATTTGCCCATTTCTCACAGAATACTGATGCTGTTTGAGACGTTGTGAAAGAGATTTACCGGTTTGTCCGTAAATAGAACTTTTTATCCAACAACTTTTGCAAATAATTTCATATATGCAGCCTGGAAGATCTTTAGGAGAATTTTTATTATTAAACTCCTGACATTAATATTACTGAAAACAATATTTATGTTAAAAAGCTTTAAATTTTTACCCTGTTGCAATTAACCATCTGGTATTCTTGATCTTGTGCTGTACCTGAGACCTTTCTCTCCAATTGTACCTCATTAACTCCTTGACAATGTCTGAGTAAAGACGAAAGCGCTTGGATTTCTGACTATCATTTTCCTGTGGAATTTGCTTATCATATAGTATATAATATATATATATATATATATTATGATATATATATTTATAATATATATATATCAAAGATATATACTACACACACACACACACACACACATATATATATATACTGCTGGACGTTAAGCCCTTTCAAAGAGACACTAATTTCTAGGGTTCCTCTCCACTATCCCCACTGTGAGGTGTCAGTCACCTCCAAACGTCAGCCATTCCATTTTCCATCATCTTCTCATCCCACAACTGAGCACTTCCACTACTATCTTCCTCTGACTTCTCATATCATTTGATAAATAGAAATATTAAACAACCTAATAGACAGCCCTACTTCTCTCAGGTCCATTCTTACACCAGACCAGTCACTCTATAGCCTACAAACTTGTACACATGCTTCACTTACATCATTAAATCTTATTTTTTTTGCGCTCAGCAATTTCTCATTCATGCTAAGCATCCTCTTTGTCCCTTAAAAATGCATCTACATCACTTCCAGCAAAACCATTCTCTATGACCAAGTAGTACGTTTATACGTAATATTTTCCTTTTCAAATGTTTCTCATTACTATTCCAAAATAGATACTTTATCTAAGCCCCCTCTCCCTTATTAAATCTTCACTGCTTTTCACATCTCCGATCTTATATCATGTGTTCTTCCTTCTCATTCAAAATCCTACCATACACCTTCTTCAGTATAATCCTTTGTTATATTTACCCTTATAATCTTACATCAGCACACACGCAAATCGCAAATATCCATACATACCCTATATATATAAATATAGATATATTATATATATATATATATATATATATATATATATATATAATATAAAGGTAAACAATAACCTCTTACTTTTCGACTTCTCTATTTCTTCGAGCGTTTTAGATACGGTTTGGGTAAATCACAAATCAATGAATTTGAAAAAGAAGGTCAGATGAAGAAAGAGCATCTTCCATTGAGGAGAATCGAAATCAGGCATACAGGGCGGCTGGGGTGAGATTAAACCAAAGCATTCTGTTGTGACCAAAAGGATTCTATTCTAGCCGTACGGAGATTGTAGTATACTATCTAATGACAGTTTCCATAGATCAACACAGGTCATAGAATTTTTGAGTTAAAAACTTTCATAATACGTTTCTGTCCGTTTATACAACGTCTTGGCAAATCATTCAGATTAGCAAGTTTTGAAATTCAATGAAAGGATGAGACAATTACTAATCGCGAAAACAGTTCTGGCTTGTCTTTAAAACAAAATACTAAAATCATTGTTATGTTGTGTGTAAGTAAAATTTCACAACGATTACATTAAAAAAAAAAAACTACTAAAGACAATTAAAAAACTCAACCAAAATCATTCTAATACTGCAACAAGGCGACGGTCGCATATTGGCATAACCAATTACTTATTTCTTCTATTTCCATTTCAGGCGAGTCAGGTATTTCCCAACCAAACTTACATGACAAGGTACAGGAAAGACTCAGAACTCGATACATTCCCAAAGTGTTGCGTAGGATGGGCGCCCAAGAAGACCTCTTTCGACTCTGCGACGCCAGGAAAGGATGTAGGTCCCTGTTTCTCTTTCGTTAAGAAGGATAGACTAAAATATGACGTCATCCTCGAAGCGTTTAATCCTGATGGATGAGGTGGACGCGAGGACATGACCTGGGGTGCTGTTAACGACGCTCTTCAGACATGTCAAAGTTCATAACATTCTCTCCCCTGATGAAATAAGGAAGACGATGTTGTAAAAAGATAATTTAAGGTCTTAACAAAAGTATAAAAATCAACAACAAGAAGGCTTTTCTATATCTAAATGCACTAGCATAGAGATTTTCCAGTCACTTAGAAAAGATGTTCATCTTTGTTTCAAAGAAGAGCTTTGGCAAACAAATGGCCAAACGTTGAGATAAGGTTATGAATAGGTCCGAGTATGCTTATGCACCATCCAGCTCCTATGGACTTGTCATGTAATAAGAATAATAACTCAAAGCTGCAGTTTTAAGATGTACAAAAGCTCATTATGGAATACAAAACTTTTCTCAAGGAATGCATCCCTTTCCCTAGCAACATTATTGACATTTTGTTGAGACCTAAAAGTGTTCCCTTAATAATTAAAGCCATCATATAAGCAAAGCATAGGCCTAAACACAAATTTTCAATACCACTGGGATTCAAAGGAATTGCAGCCAAGACATCAGAATGAATAAACACTGAAAGCTATATAACTCCTACGCAAGAAGCAACGATTACAAGGGACACAAATAGTGAAGATAAATGGAGAAAAAAAGTAAATGCTTTGATATCTTTAAAAATTACTTATCAGCCAACCAAACTCTCTTTCTCTCTCTCTCTCTCTCTCTCTCTCTCTCTCTCTCTGGTTCGTTCAGGAAAGAAGAATGAAGAAATTCCTCCCCCTTGCGGGGTTAATTTATTAGGCATTTCTTCTGCCTGTGCTACAAACTACCTCCAGCTGAGAATGTCACACTGTCATTAACGTGGGATTTTAAGCAATGCAGAACTTGGTGCTTGTTAATGTCCATTATTTCACTGAAATTGCTAGGTCCAAACTAAAGGAGAAAAATAAAGGTAAATTGCTTTTTCATAAAAGTACAAATTCTGGATTTCAGAGAAAATAACGAAAATCATCAACAATTTAACACATACCGTAGTATGTAGAGAGAGGAACTGTATGTGTGTGTGTTTGTGTGTGTTTGAGCACGGTATTTTCAAAGCAAGAGTCGGCGAGACGACCACCCAATGAAGTTTGTTGATTTAATATTCATATTCAGGTGCACTAGTATTATGTGTGTGGCCTTATTAATTCTCTGCAATGGAGGTCAGCTGTAGTTTTATGATGTTGTGTTTGCAAGTAACCACTGGACACTTACTTTGAGCCAATTTTCATGGGTTCAGCTACAGTACAACCTATACCTCATCATGCACACACATCGTCCCAAAACTACTGCATGTGTTTTGTTATTATCGCTGGAGTGGCTTTATCGTTAAAAATCAGAGAAGTTAAGGACGGAAAATCTCGACCTGCATTCTGCATACTTATACAACTAAGTGACAAGAAATGCAACCCTAGGCTGGATAATGGGAAGTCGAAATATGGAGACTATTATCCGTTACTACCGTTGCTACATACAATAGTATATGGCTAAATTTCGCTTTACAATTAATATTGCTAGCTTAACTACTCGAATAGCTTCTTGATTTTTAGCAACCCATCATTACTTCCAGCTGTATCCACAGCATTATTTTTGTGTTGGGGGGAGGGGAGGGGAGGGTGGGGGTGGGGGGGATGCGAGCTCTCTTGCACTGGCTGCTGTTATTAGTGTTGTAGACCCCGTTATAAGACATTATATGCCCATAATTATTACAGTTATTATCAAAATTATGCTGCATTACGAGATTTTCTGGTATCTAAGCAAGTTCCTATTAAAACATATTAAGTTTCTTTGCTTTATGTGCAAAATTGAATTGAAGCGCTTGTTCAGAGAAAACTGGAAAAAATTGATGCTTAAAATCTTGGCGTTAATTCAGCAGTTTAACCGCTGACTCGGGCCCCATCCCGAGCCCCCCTTTCCTTTAGTGGCATTACGCGACCAAACTTTGTACACAATAGTAATCACGTAAGTAATGGTAGCACAAAATGGAAAGACAAAGAAAAGCGAATATAGTTTACAGAAAAGCTATAATCTGGTCCTTGGATGGAAGAGGCACAATAAATATCCTTTTGGCTAAAGATGAAAGAAGGCCTCAGATACCGAGAAAATATAGTTCGAGTTAGTTGGGAAATGTCAATCTGAAATAAAACCTTGAATAGCAAGAGCTAGAAATTCTCTCATCAATGGAAAATATGAACAAACAAAGGCATTTTGCTTCAAGTTATAAAA
>NC_087210.1:41851354-41858854 GCF_015104395.2 Macrobrachium nipponense | reverse complement strand
AGAACAGCCCAGACTTCAAATGCACTGTTTATCCATCTGAGTGAAAAATCTCATTCTATTAATTGGGGTGATACCTTGGTAATTGCTAGATCTAATGATTATGTTTCAAGAAATTTACTGGAATCGGCAATTATACAAATCACTAATAAAAACAACCTAAATCTTAGTCTGGGAATGTACCATTTGGACCCATATATTTGTAAGATGTTTATGAAGGCCCTCAAAAATAAATGAACAACTAAAAAATTAGTCCCACATGTATATAGTTATTCTTTCTCTCTCTCTCTCTCTCTCTCTCTCTCTCTCTCTCTCTCTCTCTCTCTCTCTCTCTCTCTCTCTCTCTGGTTCGATATTCTCTCTCCCTCTTTCTCTTGCTCGATATATATATATATTTATATTTTCTTTCGTCTTTTCATTAATAATGATTTTTGTTTGGAAAAAATGTGTGTAAAAATTCATGATATTAAATTGTATATGCTCCCGTGTTTTTTTTTCAAATGTACTGTTTTCTGGAAGAATCACTTGTTAACTGCGGGTATCCTTCACGGTGTGGCTAGCCTCTGGTGACTCCTCCTTTCTGTAGAGTGAAAATCGCCCTTATGGCTAATCTGGTAGTGTCAGTTTGTATATTAAGCCTTCTTTTGACTATGTTCTTTGTAAAATCAGTTTGCCTCAGTAAAGGGTCCGAATAGGACCGAAAGTACTTGGCTATCTCGCTTTTTTCATTTTTTCCTTCGTGGCAAAAAACTTTCTTTATTTAATATACTAGGCATCACGTTTTATATACTTCGTGATCAAGTTATTCATATATACATATGTATATATATATATATATATATATATATATATATATATATATATATATATATATACAAAACATGTCATTCTCTCTCTCTCTCAGTATATAGTATATATATTTATATATATATAATATATATATATAATATATATATATATATATATATATATATATATATGTGTGTGTGTGTGTGTGTGTGTGTGTGTGTGTGTGTGTGTGTGTGTATGTGTGTGTGTGTGTGTGTGTGTGTACAGAGAGAGAGAGAGAGAGAGAGAGAGAGAAGAGAAGAGAGAAAGATATGTCAGTTTGCTTTGTGCCCTTATCTTTTGCTGATTTAGTTTTTATTTTTTATTTTTTTATTCTTTTATTTTTTATTTCTCTAAAAAAATTTAATTTAATTTAATTTCAAAAAAAATTTATTTTTTTATTTATTTTTCTCTAAAAAAACAAAAAAATTTATTTATAAAAAAAATTTATTTTTTATCTATTTTTCTCTTTGGTCTAGTTTTGCTGTAAATATGGTGTCAATAAGTAAATATTGTATATAATCCTTATTATGTATACAAGTATTATTTATTTTAATTATTTTTCAGCCAAGGAAAATCTATCCAGCCGATACGAACGTCTGGCCTTTTAATAAAACGGATCTGAAACAGAACGCCTTTCCATGAATTCCAAATTGTCTACTGCCCTGATAGCCTGCTTCCTGCTCCTCCTTATATATTATATATATATATTATATATATATAATTATTATATATCTATATATTATATATATATATATATATAATTATATATATATATATATATTATGTCAGAAAGTATTTACAATTTGTCTTAATTTATGTTAGAAACATGATTTGGTGGGTAAAATAAACCCTATCAGTTACCATGAAAGAAAATTTATTTATAATGATATAAATGATATCATGTGATTATATATTATTCCTTTCCCTCAATTTGAAAAAGTGTCTTTCATGGTAAGACAAGGATTATTTTACTCATCATTTCCTGTTCTAAACATAAGGAGAAATAAATTGTGACTACTCTCTCTCTCTCTCTCTCTCTCTCTCTCTCTCTCTCTCTCTCTCTCTCTCTCTCCGTTATGATTTAGTTTTATGTTATTCGTTATTCTCCGTAACAATTTGACCCTTCACTTCAATGTCTCTGGGGACGCTTTTCTCTGCACAATCAGTTTCTGTTATAAACCTTCCCGTCCATTGTAGTAACCCTTCGGCGCTTACAGAGTGGTTTCCTTTATCCCTTGGAGCTGGCAAAGATGAGCTAAAAGTAGGGATAAAGGGCGGCACGGCAGGGTCCTTCCTAAACATCAGAGAGTTTTACTAGACTCACCCAAACAGTCAACAGCGGCAGCCGTCTCCTGCCGCGATACCGATGGGTGCCCTTTTGCTTACTCGAGATCGGTAGCCATCATCTCAATTAACCAATCGCCTCTTCATACAAATACCTCGATTCAACCTGACTCCGCATAATCACTCCTGGATGTCCTAACGGTATCACTGATGGATGTCCTTGTTGGGGCTTTCAAAGCATATCGAAAATAGCTCCGCATACAAAGGGCGATCAAAACTCACCCATTATTGGCTTATGGTTTACTTAAGTTTACTTTGATTTTTAACCGGAAGGACTCTCAGTCCTTTACTCTATTAACGGCAGTTCACCACAAACCGAAGAAGGCATCATACATTTATACATTTATTCAGAATACAGTTTTCATTGTAAATAAAACATACACATGAAATTACAAATATATACATGTATATATATATATATATGTATACACATATATATACGTGTGTATATATATATATATATATATATATATATATATATATATATATATATTATACATTATATATATATATATATATATATATATATGTATGTATATATATATATATATATATATATATATATACGTATATATATATATATATATATATATATATATATATATATACTCGTATATATATATATATATATATATATATATATATATATATATATGTGTGTGTGTGTGTGTGTGTGTGTGTATGTGTGTGTGAATTTATATGTATATACACAAATACACATATATATATATATGTTTTGATGATCTGGGATATGTTAATATTTTCTTTAATTTCTTTATTAGCATAATTTTTATTACTGTTGTTGTTAGGGTTATTATGAGAAATATCTCTGTTCTCAGTTTAAAATATCCCTTTGCTTAGAGTGCAAAAGAAAAGTACTTCTGAAAACTTGACAGGAAAACAGGTCGGCTAAACTGTTTATCCTGAACTATATCTTTGTGAAAAACATGCGATGCAACCCTATCAATAACTGAAAATAAATAATAGAACTGTACTGAACATTTAGTCTCCCTTCCCAGGTCAGTTATTCAAATTTTGTTTAAATGGGCATCTACTTTCCAATGTGTGAGTCTTCCTTATCGGAAATTTACATTTGCGTGCGAAGCCCCGGACCCGCTCTTCGCAGCCTCCAAAAGAACTGAAAAGTTCAATACCATAAGCTTTGTAAATGGTTTACCTAAATTAAATACGCTCATGCAGATATTCATGAGTCCGAGTTTGGTAACTACGACATGAGTTACTGTGAATAGGCTACCTCAGGACCTTAAAATTCGTGACAGATGTCTCTTTTCAACCCAGAATGAGATAACGTTTAAATAATTATGATTATCTAGCATATCAGCCAATTCTAAGACATTTAAGTTTTATACTAAATTCGTTCCAAAAGCCTATTTCCCTAGATATTGGTAGGCCGCAGAAATTATGACTGATTTCTGTTTACACGTCTCCATGTCATTAGCATATTAGACTGCATTCAAATCGAAAATAATCTCATATGCTCCCCTCCCCTCGTATTTACGACAGGAGCCCATAATAAAAAAGGAATACTTTTCAAACTTTTCATGACTCACCGAATGATATTGTTCCATTTATGTTTTATGCAAATGGTGATAGTCTTGCAAAAGTCTAGCTCCTAATAGCCAACTGCCTGCTTTTTTTCACTGAAACCTCTTTTAACTGTTCATTTCGTTGCGATTCTTAAGTTTTCTCAAAAGAAAAATCTTTTCTCTTGTATTTATTGAACATGGAGTCTATGGACTAGGTGAAGAGTCAAGGACCCGAAATGACAGCAATCTGAAGAACTCTGTAATTGGAGGTCAACAGGTTCTGACATCGGTAATTATTTCAAAAGTAAGCAAATAAGTAAGCATGGTATTCTTTAAGTTTTTTATTTGATTTCAACCATATTCGACATTCTCACCCCCTAGCAAAATTGGTGAACCCATTTCACATCCCATTATCCCTCATAGTATACTGGGAGACAACAGCCAGACACCACAGTTGTAGGGTCAGATCAGGGCAAGGGGTGCCCAGGGCCTCTCATTTCTTCTGGAAACAGCAATGAAGAAAACGACAAATAAGGAAAGTATGCCAGCAAATATTTTCCCTATGATTTACGGTCACCTGCTTCAGGTTAGGTTAGGGGGTCCTGGGAAAGGTGAAAGAGGACCCTCCCTGGCAAGGTCATGCAGAAGCAGCATCTTAGGTTAAATTAGGGTAGGTTATTTTAGCAAGCATCACATCTATCCCTCCGTAATTCACTGCACCCTAGTTATGCTGGCGGCTTAGGGCTGGGGCTTTGCAACAACATAACCTAACCAGGTCAGTTGAGGGGACTACGTTAGAAGAGATAAAAGAAGGTTATATTAGAATATATACGTGTATTTCGCGAAATTTTTCCCACGCAAAAATCCTGGTATCACGATGTGCATTCCCCCCACCCCCAACACCCACACATTTTTGTTGGATAAAAGGGACTTTAATGGCCTCTCCAGGCATATCGTCAAAATCGCTGTCAAAAAACTACATATTTCATTCGTACGTACTTGTGCGAGAAATTGATATACAGTCGAAAAACAGCAGAGAAAATATCACAATCACACATTGTATATTTATATGACTCGGAATTTTGACGATACTTTTCTGTTTTTGGATGAGATAGCTTTTCGAATGGGTACCTAAAGACACATGGACAGATTGATAGTTCAGTCTGTCATTTTAAAAGTAGATTGAGTTGCGAAGATTTTACCTTAATCAGTCACTTGATAACTTTTGAATGAAGAGTCGGTGGTCAGCGTGCCAACCCTTCTTGACAGCAGACATGAAGGAATAGAAAATCTAAACACAGGCAGAAGGTTCATTTTTATACAAGTAGCTCACGCACAGTGAAATCGCTTTGAATATTCTTAATCATTGACGATTGTTTTCACTATACTTTCAATCATACCTTTCCGAAATAATCTGATATATAGCTGCAACGGTGTGAATTGAATTATCCATATGTCGTTTCCCTGCCAATTCCTTAAGAAAATAAATAAAAAATAAAAATAAAAAAGTAAGCGCTATTATTGAATGCTTCTGCAGCAAATATACGTCTAACTGACTGTCACTTAACACTTGAAACAGATTTACTGATGAGATTTAGCAACCTGACCAACGGGAAATTAACATTAATAAAAATCATGGTAAGATGGGTAATTATTCACGAGATATAAATTATGAATTTATAAAAAATCCGATGAACTGCAATTAAATTCATATTGTGCAACAGAAGACCCATCGGCCCTTCTCCAAATATCGTATAATTCACCAATAGACGTATATAAATTTTTAAAAATTAGTCTCGTCTACTTTCAAAACACAGTAAAAAAAGTAACAACTGGGATCACAGAGTCAAGGTTCGCTCGAGATTTGGTCTTTCCGGGAGGTAACGAATGCTCCTCCTAGGAGAGAAGTGCGTCCGATTCCCGTTCAAACCATAAGGCATGAAAGGGTTGCCTAAGAGGTGCTCAGCTCTCTTTTATTGTGTGTATGAGATGATGAGTTAACGAAGCATAGAACCGCTCTGTCACTTAACTTTCAGCCGCATTTAATGCATTTTTTCATCCGTCATCCGGTTCCTGACGGAAAAGTGGGCCAGATCATTATCAGCCGCTCATTAAGGCCTTCCAGGAACCATCAACTAACTTTTAATTACTCCCGAAGCCTCCAGTCGATGTCCTCACCCCTACCTACCTACGCCCCGGCTACTCCCTTCGTCTGTACCCTTCTTTCCCGCCTGGAAATAAGACGTCCATCCAATGTTTCGGACTTGATTTTTTTTTTCTTTCTTTTTGTCGTTCATTTGAGACTGAATGGTTTAGTTAAATTGCCTTGACAGAGACAATGTCTCTCTTGCACAATTTCGGAGGTGAACAGCCATCATCCAAGATAAGGGGCCTTTCTCTAGCACCTTTTGAGAATAATTTTGTGCTTTTTTTATGTTTTCTTATTTACCTTTATATATTTTTTCGTTCTTTCAAAAAGATTAAAAGACTTTGGGAATGAGAAATACGGTTACTCTTCATACGTCTTCCAGCCTGTTTTTATTAATTTTTTTCTATTTGTTGTATGATAAACTTTCTCGCCATTCCCTTCTCCGTAAAAGTATCCTCACTCCCTTTCGAATGGAACCTGGCGTTTATTCCAGATCACTTGAGCAGCAGGAACTTTTAGGGTTCCATATCTTATACTTCATTAAACACTCAAGAATGATTTAGCCAATAATGTTAAAGATAATGGTTATATATTTAGAACCTTTGCTCAGGAAATAGTTCATTCCTTAGTCCATACCAATATTTGAATATCTCCCTCGTTACCGTAACCTAAGGGAAATCGGCAGGAAACCTCGGCTATTGAAAGGCATCACTTTAAAGACTTTATGCAAAACTAAGACATTTGCTTTAGTAATCTGAATAGGCGAAATGATATGACAGCGAAAACAGAAATCGACTCTGAAAAGATTTCAAAAGTGTTCATGCCTCCGATATCAGAAATAATTACAAGTTTATTACATAATAATGCCTCAACAGAAAGGTAAACACTTTTCTTGAAGCGCTTTCTAATATTTTATTGATATATATAAAAATCCTCGGAAAAAGTTACATAATGTTAGTGATGAGAAGAGTAATAGAACAAATATAATAGTTTTGTAAGTTGCATTCTGATTACTCGTGGGATATCTTCCATTGAAGTCAACACACACAATAGTTCATAATATTATTTTTGAATATCATTATGGACACTCATCCTGAACTTCTTGATTATTAAACAGCTTCTTTTGGGATCCGCTAGGGAGGAAATAATTAATGAATTGATGCCCGGTGCCAATAAAATACAAAATATGAATGTTCAGCTGATTCAAAGCTTTCGTCGAAATATATTAAATTTACTTAAATCTCTGTCTGGTCCCTCTCCTTTCTGCTTGGACTAACATGCATACGAAGGCACTTACATTCATATATACATTTGTATACACACATACACACACACACACACACACCCGACAGTACCCTCCAACGGCTTCCAGTCGACGTTCAAGACCACTGGGCTATCAACGTCGACTACACCGAAATCTAGACCTTGGACTGCACGTCGTTGGAGGGTACTGTTGGGTGTTCGAGTCACTAGGTACCAATCCATTTATATTTCACTTACAATTCCCATTCAGTGACATTCCCGAAGTAGATCGATTGGTTACTAAAACGACATTTGTAGCTTAATGTCTGTATATATCTAATAATATTTATATATATATATATATATATTATATGATAATATATATATATA
>NC_087210.1:41841354-41848854 GCF_015104395.2 Macrobrachium nipponense | reverse complement strand
GAAGCACAATGGGATAGCGGAGTGTTCTCATCCACCTGTCCTTCCCAAGGATTTGAACCTGTTTACTGAGCGAGGGACGGTGCTATTAATAAAACACCCGGGACCACATACACTACCTACACACACAGACTCACACATTTATAATATACATACATATATATAATATATAATATATATAAATTATATATATAATATATATAGATACATATATAGTATATATAAAATATATATATATATATTATATATAAATATATATATAATATATATATATATATATATGTGTGTATGTATAAAGTATATAAATATATATTGATATATATATATATATATATATATATATATATAACATATATGTATATATAAAAATATATATATATATATATATATATATAATATATATATATATATATATATATATATACTATGTAATAATATAAATACATATGAATATCTAAAGGACCTCATTCAAACTGGATGGTCATATATATATAGTATATATATATATATATATATATATATATATATAATATATATATATGTATGTGTGTGTGTGTGTGTGTGGTGTGTTTTGTGTGTGTGGTGTGTGAGGTCAGTGGATTCATCCTGATTAATCACTTAAAAGGATGAAAGTGGCAGCAACTGCTACTTTCTTTTGAACAATTTTTTTACGAAATTATTAATGCATGTCTTCCTATTATTATTATTATTATTATTATTATTAATTTAAAGAAGGAGCGTTTAAGTTCCCTTATTATAACAAATATCGATATACCTTTAAGATTACTCTCTCTCTCTCTCTCTCTCCTCTCTCTCCCTCTCATCCCTCTCCCCTCCTGTCTCGCCGTCTCTTCCCATTCCCCATTCGCCCTCTCTCCTTCTCTCTTCTCAATACTCCCTCCCCCTTCCTTCGTCTCTATCTCTCTCTCTCTCTCTTCTCCTCTCTCGTTTTCCGACGCCCTTGGAATCCCTGGAACCATAAACCAGGTTTTCTTTCGCTCAAGGTCCAACTCTGCGGTTTGTTACTGCCCGACCTTTTGTTTTAAGGCGTTTGAGAATAAAGACTGTTCGTTAGTGTTTGTTTAAGGTAAGCAGTTTATGGCCACGACTACCTGTGGGTAAAGGCGCTTAGACCAACACATACACACACGTCTCACACAAAGAAACACTTCAAAGAAGACTGGATAAAAATGACCTTTAATCTCCAAGACACTTTTTTTGGATGGAGGTGATGATGTAGGATTTGGGTTATATTATCGTAAAGCTTATAGCAAATTACAGGACGGATCATCACACACAACACGTGATAATAATAAGTTGGTGGCACGTATGCCTGTATTCATTGTACACTTCTGAATTTTGTTAAAAATTTAGCTTTCATTACCTGCATCAAAACAATTAAGAAATTATAATAACAAAATGCCCAACGCAGAAAAGTGCCTAAGTTTTACTTGTTTCCTCATTTGGTGAGTAAAATGTAATTCTTTTAGGCAATAAGTCATCTGCTGGTGACGCTTGATGTTCATCCGCTCGAAAATCTCTTGCAGCTGGAATGCAATTTTTTTAATAGTGTTCAGAACTTTCATGCAATACAGTGCAGTGCATACAAAAATTAACATTTGTACAAGTCAAATGAGAGATAAAAAAACAACGGAGCGATAAAAAGGAGTGAAAGAGAGAGCAGTGACTGTAAAAGAAAAGATGTGGCCCCTAATTGAGACGAACAAGGCGTTCGGAGACAAACGGTTGGCGGGCAAGAGTTATGGCTGCCCATTAGCAACGGCCGGCCATTTCCGACGCTAAAATGCCGCCTTATCCATTCCTTTCCCACCCCCATCTGTTCTCTCCGTTAACTGTGCTATTCTCCAAACACTCAAAGCTTTTCGTGAGGAAGGGATTTCTCCATTTCTAATGGAAAATGCCGCTTGTACTTGTACAAGGGGCGTTAATACATTCAAAGGATATTGAACATCGATGAATCATGTATTACTTTCGTCCATGATTGCTTACCTACTTTACCTCCCTCCCACGTTCATCATGGATACTTACAAAGACAGGTTTCTGTTATCCATATCCCAATTTCAAAGATAAATAGGTCAATGAACGAATAGTAAAGAGCACCGAACGCAGCAGATAGCGTAAGTGGAGATCCAGAAGCGTATAGTTATTTCCATTACGGCTGAATCTTATGAATTTTCTTCCTTTACGGCAAGATCCAAATAAGGGCATTGCGTTACGTGACTTCTCCTTTTACATAGATATTAATGTAAATTTCCTGCTGTGCTACAAATCGAAACTAAAGAGAGCATCTTTTAACATCAGACTCATTAAAGCTGCTATTATGCAAGTGACGCTTCACTCAAATTATAAGTTACAGGAAGCTTCTTTCGGCTCTGTTAACATAAATATCGCTAACATCATGACATCGGCTACAAGTAACCTAAAGTTAGAATGAGCGATGAAGTTTAACTTTCCTCCTTTGGGTTTTTCGCATCAGGCTTGATTGAAGCAGCCACAAACCTTGCAAATCCGAGGAGGTCCTCGACTCAAAAACTGGCGTCGTATTTCGAGATACCGGCGGTTGCGGTACGAGACCTAGATGCATCACGAACATTAATTACAATGCGTGATGATTGTACGAGAGAGAGAGAGAGAGAGAGAGAGAGAGAGATACTGAAGGTATACAATGGAATCTAAAAATTTTAAAGAAAAAGTGAATAGAAAAATGTCACAAGAATTTCTTATGGAAGGACGACTAAAATTTTATATTCCGATATGTGGTTGGTACAAGAAACAAGAAAAAAAAAAGGAGCCAAAGAAACTTCGGCGCAATCGAGTTTTCTATATAGCGTATGTAGCTTATGAAACTCTCAGTCACCTATAGCGGTGCCAGACGCAAGATCATGACTAACTTTAAGCTTACATGAAGTAAAACTAATGAGGCTAGAGGACTGCAATTTGGTATGTTTGATGATTAGAGGTTGGATGATCAACATACCAATTTGCAGCCCTTCTAGCCTCAGTTGTTTTTAAGATCTGAGGGCGGACAGAAAAAGTGCGGACGGACAGACATAACCATCTTGGTAGCAAAAAGTAAACGAGATACATCATGCTATCAGACATGAGACGATACGATGCCAGCAGAGTTAAATTTGGATTTAGACAAATTCCGAAATACCATAACCATGCAGCCCGAAAAGACGATAAAAATGTCCCTATCGCGTCCATCCCTGCGGGAAAACAGAAGAAAATCAAAATCATTACCTGCCAAAGGCGTTAATGCTCCTGTTAAAAAAAGGAAAAGATTTTCTATTAAACAAGGAAATTGGAAGCATATACGGAAATCTCTCGCCAGATTTCACGTTGATTAATCTACCGTAGCAGTCGCAATGTCAGTCAGAAAAGAAAGAAATCTAGATACCATTATGAACTATTATTTTGAAAGGAACAAAATCCTGACAGTCACAATCCCATAATCTGAAAATCAAGAATGAGGAAACATGAGGCTCTATAACGACAGTCTTCTGATTCTGGCATAACGCGGCAGCGGTTGTTCACAGTGTATATATTTAAATTCAAATAACTCTTTCAGCTCTCAAGTTATTGTGCACAAAACCTAAGAGCTAAAAACTGAATCATGGGGAAGGGTTTCAGAAGAAATAAATGTCTGTGTGAGGAGTCTAAACTTGCTTTGAGTGCCCTATGGGCAATCTTTGCATGGCTTGTTTTACTTTTCAGTGAGTTTCATAATGCTACGTTATCCTTGTATTTTCATGATTTGCGTCATTCATATTGTATTGTCTAGACTGACAAGGCATCTCTCGTTTACATAGGTTCTACTTGAGTCTCCGATTCAGATTCTCTAGCCATGAAATTACCTAAGCCCAACACCCAACAAATGCGGTTGAGATAATCTACAAAGGATATTGAAGAGTAATTCAGAAATCATGGCAAAGTTTGACAGTGCATTCATTATAATCCCACTCCTCACCTTTTCATTTAACTAAAGTTGTATTCACGAGAACAGAACGGTTTTTTTTTGCTTCGTGTAAAGTCATAGCACCAATACGGGTACCAAAAGATGCCTTCGTTGACACAAGTACCAGATCTCAAATGCTCAAAAAGTAGTGGGCCACGTGATTTATCAAAGGATTTTTATCATCAGAATATAAATTCTCAATCATTTCCTCTCCTGATCACTTATTACTGTTATCACATGAGAACGCTTGCGCTCTACCGTCCTGTGTTCCTAGAGCCCTGTCTTCTAAAGCCAACAGAGACACCTTATTGGCCTCATCATTTACTCCCTTGTACAGGTACTTTTTCAGAATCTCTCGTCTAAGCGTCTAGTAATGATGAATAAGTGCATTTATTCTACATCGTGGCATTATGTGGTTTTCTTTTTTTTACAATGATTCATTTCACCAGGATTCGTGGAATACTTCGCTTTCTTAATTAACGAAGTAACTTGATCATTTCTTTGTTAATAATCGTTTCTGCACTGGATTACTTTTGATATCTTTATTATGTATTCATTTTTTTTGTAGGGCAAACTTTTTCCACATGGAGATGAACTCGTCCTGTGGGTTTATAGAAACTTACAAATGGGAAGCTAGACAAAAAGACAGGCATGTCTTTTTGTCTAGCTGTTTACATGGAAGTCTTGATTACTCTTTTCAGAGCAGGGCCTTCAACATTATTTATGCTCTTCTTCATATTTCATCAGGTTTTTTTTTTTCTCTCTCTCTATTAGCCGCATTTCTCTCCCCTTCTCTTAATCCTTTATTGTAGCTCTTTCTCGCTTCTTTCCGACAGCCCGTCCTTTTTTCCTCCCTTCCTTCCTTCCTCCCTTCCTTCCTTCGCTCCTTCCTTCCTTCCTTCCTTCCTTCTGGTTCTCTTGAGTGGGGCATAAGATATATTCCGGTGCATCAACGCCCTCATCCCCACAGCCAGAGATAAAAAACATTCATGAATAGAACCTCTGAAATCCCTTCTGATGGGGCATAATATATTCCGGCACACGGCCTCATCCCCACAAAGGCCGAGATAAAAACATCATGAATAAAGAACCTCTCTGAAATCCCTTCATCATCAAATCCCTTCATAAAAAATCAGTATTTTTCTTTTTTTCCGGAGCGTTTCCATAATCCAGGCAGCTCAGACTCCGTGGTGGTGCCAAGGTTTAGCGTTCCAGCAGTTCTCCCATCCCACACTCGCGAATTCAACGCCCGGCTTTTCAGTTCCTGCAAGAATGAAATAACCCCAACTGGAAAACCCTGGAACTGGTTTTATCCTTCTTAATACGAACAACTTTATTTTCTCGGTTGAGGATAAATGATTAAGACCCACAGAAATTGTATTTTGATCTTGAGTACAGTGCACCATAGTAACCAAATTTACACACACTGTCATTTTCATATAAACATACATAACACATATATACATGCCTACATACACACACACACACACACACACACACACACACACACACATATATATATATATAATATATATATATATATATATATATAGATATCTATATATATATATATATATATATATTTTGGTAGTGTATAGTCTCTCTCTTTAAAATATGGAAATATTTAAGTGGAAGCATATAGTCATTCAAGTCAACCTGAGCCTTCTATAGTCCGCATCAAAATATCAGGGCAAAAGAGACATGAATGGGAAGAGTGCATGCACAGTCTATATTGCTTGCAACATTTCTTTTTTCTGTTTAAAGCACAGAAACGGAAAGGTTCGATTACGTTGGCGATAGGATGCCATATATGAATGTCCAGAGAGCGAACATTCATTCCACCTGAGCGACTGCATCGCCCGTGTGATATATTATGCATCCAAAATCAGAGAGAGAGAGAGAGAGAGAGAGAGAGAGAGAGAGAGAGGGTGATTGACGGGTGGGGGAGGGAGCCGTGGTTAAGGAAGTGCGTTGGCAGCACTGTCTGCAAAGGGGAGAGTACGGTCAGCAGAGTCTGGACTCCGCGATAATTCCACCACATCAACCACGCAGATTGAAAAGGGGGTGGATAGGGGGTCCGTCGGAGAAGGTGGGACGGGAAGAGGGACTGAAGACCCCTTTCCAGTCTCAGGCTTCGTAGATGGATTCGGGGCAAGACGGTGGCAACCAGAGGCCGTCTATGAGATATTATTCCAGTACATCAAGCATCGATATTGCTTCCAGACTCGGCATTTCTGAAAAAATGGTGGGAAAAAAGGCTTTGCAAAGGGCGAACGACCCAGCTTTTAGCATCGAGTGTCGATTTCCTGAGAAATCATTAAGATGGTTTATACAAACCATTTCGGGGTGATGATTGAATTTGGTATTTGATTCCAGGATTAATTTCCTTGGCCCTGGAAGCTTAGGATTTCAATTCCAGATGTCATTACACTAAATGTTGACCCCTCCTGCGATGCATTGTCATCATCGCCTGGAAAATAAGCTCACCGGTTTAATCTCTGTTGATAATTGAAATGAAGGACTAAATTTGCGTATTACAAATTGAAATCTCTTGTCTTCATTACTCCAGTTAATAGCTCAATTCACCTTCACTCAAAAAAAAACAAAAAATTTTATTTTACCCAATTGTATATTTATTTTTATTTGAATATTGAAACCCGTGAACAGAGTTAAATTCTTTATCTCATATTGTCTGAGATCTTGCAACAAAAATACACCCAGAAACAATCTTAGTGAAAGCTGAAGAGGAGAAAAACCTGTATCCGAAGTCGCGTACTGTGAAAACGCATTCCAAACCAACATACGTTGTTAAAGGCTCTGTAAAGTTTGTTCTGATCTCAAATTTATCCAAGGGTTTCAGGATAAGTGTCTGGCTGCTTACCACCAAAATATAATTCAGAAATGTAACGCAAATCTAGAATAACAAAGGTCATCTAATTTTGTTTAACTTTGTTCCGCATAATCCATACTTGGAATCAAGCGTCCGACCTCAAGCTTACTCTTCGTGTGCTGAAAATTATAATCTAATGATGCCAGAAAATTTTCTATAGGTTTTTATCACATTATATTGGGATGGATCATTTGTGTATCTAGATTGAATTTCCTACATTACTATGACTAGTTCACCCTTTTTTTCATATCTAACATCTATTCTATTGAAACTTACTCAACAAATTACAGCTTAGTTGGGTCTTCCACGTAAATGTGTGCTTACGTTGGATAATAATAGTGCTGTGATAATTATTATCACTAACACCATCATCGGCATGGAAAGAAGATGAGAAGTTGGCACACAGCATGCTAAAAGAAAATGCCATAAATATGTTTTTTGTGAGGGCTTATACCACTTCGGAAAAACATCTAGATTTTTTTTTCAGGTAACGACCGATTCTCCATTGAGGCAGGGGCTCCGTAAGGGATGACGTACCGTTTTGAAACTATAATAACAAAGGGTATGATGTTGTTATCCCCACAATTCCCTCCCACTTACTGATGGCCAATGGAAGTCATGATAATTCAGTTTC
>NC_087210.1:41822852-41840854 GCF_015104395.2 Macrobrachium nipponense | reverse complement strand
TGTCACTTAACACTTGAAACAGATTTACTGATGAGATTTAGCAACCTGACCAACGGGAAATTAACATTAATAAAAATCATGGTAAAATGGGTAATTATTCACGAGATATAAATTATGAATTTATAAAAAAAATCCGATGGACTGCAATAAAATTCATATTGTGCAACAGAAGACCCATCGGCCCTTCTCCAAATGTCGTATAATTCACCAATAGACGTATATCAATTTCAAAAATTGTTGTCTTTCTACTTTCAAAACACAGTAACAAAAGTAACAACTGAGATCACAGAGTCAAGGTTCGCTCGAGATTTGGTCTTTCCGGGAGGTAACGAATGCTCCTCGTATGAAAGAACTGCGTCCGATTCCCGTTCAAACCATAAGGCATGAAAGGGTTGCCTAAGAGGTGCTCAGCTCTCTTTTATTGTATGTATGAGATGATGAGTTAACGAAGCATAGAACCGCTCTGTCACTTAACTTTCAGCCGCATTTAATGCATTTTTTCATCCGTCATCCGGTTCCTGACGGAAAAGTGGGCCAGATCATTATCAGCCGCTCATTAAGGCCTTCCAGGAACCATCAACTAACTTTTAATTACTCCCGAAGCCTCCAGTCGATGTCCTCACCCCTACCTACCTACGCCCCGGCTACTCCCTTCGTCTGTACCCTTCTTTCCCGCCTGGAAATAAGACGTCCATCCAATGTTTAGGACTTGATTTTTTTTTCTTTTTTTTTGTCGTTCATTTGAGACTGAATGGTTTAGTTAAATTGCCTTGACAGAGACAATGTCTCTCTTGCACAATTTCGGAGGTGAACAGCCATCATCCAAGATAAGGGGCCTCTTTCCAGCACCTTTTGAGAATACTTTTGTGCTTTTTTTTATCTTTTCTTATTTACCTTTATATTTTTTCGTTCTTTCAACTAGATTAAAAGACTTTCGGAATGAGAAATACGGTTACCCTTCATACGTCTTCCAGCCTGTTTTTATTAATTTTTTTCTATTTGTTGTATGATAAACTTTCTCGCCATTCCCTGGTGTTTATTCCAGATCACTTGAGCAGCAGGAACTTTTTGGGTTTCATATCTTGTACTTCATTAAACACTCAAGAATGATTTAGCCAATAATCTTAAAGATAATGGTTATATATTTAGAACCTTTGCTCAGGAAATAGTTCATTCCTTAGTCCATACCAATATTTGAATATCTCCCTCGTTACCGTAACCTAAGGGAAATCGGCAGGAAACCTCGGCTATTGAAAGGCATCACTTTAAAGACTTTATGCAAAACTAAGACATTTGCTTTAGTAATCTGAATAGGCGAAATGATATGACAGCGAAAACAGAAATCGACTCAGAAAAGATTTCAAGTGTTCATGCCTCCGATATCACAAATAATTACAAGTTTATTACATAATAATGCCTCAACAGAAAGGTAAACACTTTTCTTGAAGCGCTTTCTAATATTTTATTGTTATATAAAAACCTAAAAACCCTCGGAAAAAAGTTACATAATGTTAATGATGAGAAGAGTAATAGAACAAATATAATAGTTTTGTAAGTTGCATTCTGATTACTCGTGGGATATCTTCCATTGAAGTCAACACACACAATAGTTCATAATATTATTTATGAATATCATTATGGACACTCATCCTGAACTTCTTGATTATTAAACAGCTTCTTTTGGGATCCGCTAGGGAGAAAATAATTAATGAATTGATGCCCGGTGCCAATAAACACAAAATATGAATGTTCAGCTGATTCAAAGCTTTCGTCGGAATATATTAAATTTACTTAAATCTCTGTCTGGTCCCTCTCCTTTCTGCTTGGACTAACATGCATACGAAGGCACTTACATTCATATATACATTTGTATACACACATACACACACACACACACACACCCGACAGTTCCCTCCAACGGCTTCCAGTCGACGTTCAAGACCACTGGGCTATCAACGTCGACTACACCGAAATCTAGACCTTGGACTGCACGTCGTTGGAGGGTACTGTTGGGTGTTCGAGTCACTAGGTACCAATCCATTTATATATCACTTACAATTCCCATTCAGTGACATTCCCGAAGTAGATCGTATTGGTTACTAAACGACATTTGTAGCTTATGTTTGTATATATATATATATATATATATAGAATATATATTATATATATATATATATATATAGATAGATAGATATATATATATATATATATATATATATATATATATATATATATATATATATATATATTATTGACGATCTATCGCTAAAACATGCGATATTTCATGTTGTCATACAGCTGGAGGAAGAATGAAAGGAGTCGACCAAGTGCTTTCGTGTATTTTCACTTGACCTGAGGAGGTGTGTAAAAATTACACGAAAGCGCTTAGTCGACTCCTTCCATCCTTTCCTCCGCTGTATGACAATATATATATATATATATATAATATATATATATATATATAATTATATTATATATATAATATATTATTTTGTGTGTGTGCGTGTGTATCCGTATATGTAGGTATAAGAGCGCTGGAGACAACTGAAAGTTCAGTTACTTTTTGTAGATGGTAATCTTTTCTAACGATCAAAATACCTGATTTCTTTTTATTAAATTTTATTTAGAATAGAATATTTTCAGAATGATTCTCTTTTCCATATTCTGGAATTAGGAGGTGCGTTAAATTCCATAATTATATACACAAGATTGAATTTTTACGACACTTTCTTTAACTCCAGATCACCGTTATTATTACACAATAATAACGATTCTTCAAAAGAAAAAAGCAGGAAAAATCTAACTTTCCCACAGAAGACAATAAATGCGATGGCGTTTCCCCTTGGAGCGCGAGGTGGAGGCCAGGACCTGTCTGTTAGACCAACCTCTGAAATCCCCTGTTGTAAATCACCCGTTATCTTCACATCCCCTCTTTTATCTATATCTCCCTCCCAAGTGTTCAGATAGAACAGAATAAAACAAGGAGGGGAATTAACGCCTGATGGATAAGGTGAATGGGATCACCATGGAAAATCAACCCTCTGCCCAGGTAAAGTTAGGTAGCAGCTATTCTGCAGCACCGAGCATTCCTCTGCACTTCAAACCTAAGCATCGCTATCTGTTCATCTCTCGCCAGTACGGTATAACGAGGGGGCTCCTCCTCCCCATCCTCCTCTTCCTCCTCCTCCTCCTCCTCCTCCTCAGTCTCCAGACCAACGGCCACTATCGTATAGCCGTCCACCAATTCACCCACCCACCCATTATGCCTGCATCACCCATCTCATTGCCATCCACCCACACTCCAGTAACTGTACCTTAATGAGCAGCTTAGATCAAGTTAAAATAAATAAAGGAAGAAAGAAAGCTTCTTGTCGATGATTCTCCCAAGCCAATGCATGATGCAGGGCAATTTAGGCGTTTATAGTACACCTCATATGCTTTAGCGAGAATCTGCGCAGTTGTGTATCTGAACACGGTTCACAAATCACCATACTTTGTTCTCTAAAGTGGAAAAGTCTGCAGCTTGTGCAGTTTCACTCTCTTTCATCGCTCGCTTTTACAGAAATTGTAGTCTGCAAAAATGATTACGTGTGCACATGTACTACGTATTTCTTTACGAGACCGTCGAAAATATTAAAAAAAAAGATACTTGAAGTATCACAGAACTATTTTAGTAATAAAAATTATGTCTAACTATTTATATATGTATCTATCTATCTATCTCTCTCTCTCTCTCTCTCTCTCTCTCTCTATATATATATATATATATATTATATAATATATATATATATATATATATATATATTTATATATATATATACAATATATATGTATATATATATATGTATGTATGTATTCATATGTATATTAGCCCCAGACCCCTCCAGGAGTTATGAGGTCTCTGTGGCTAATAAATAGTACCTATGCATCTAGTAAAAAGTTACCAATAGATCCTATATAGTAAATATATATATATATATATATATATATATATATATATATATATATATGCAGTTTTCACTTACTCGGGGGCGGGAGTAAGCCTTCAAACTACTTTGTTGTTGTTGTTGGGGAGATAGAAAGGTCTATGGAGGAGCCTAAAACAATCTGAAATATGTTTTCGATTTGAGTAAAAGATACAGGAATATTAAAATTGGATGTCTATGATTTATTAGTTAGAATAAAATGTAAAAAAAAATGAAACAATGTGCATGTTAAGCAGTACAGAAAAAATTAATTCCAATAAAATATAGCATATTCATTTTAATTTTCGTTGGTGAAACAAACCCTATTTGACTGTAGATTTTGGCATGATTTAATTCATGTTAAAAGTTAGGCATAAAATGTTTACAACTTATGCATGAGGAGAAAATCTTGCACCATCCCGAGTAAGCTGGAGGTCGGATTACCCCTTGTTCTGTATAAGGTTAGTTCCAGAAGGTAACTGTGTTCCGTTTCTCAGTTAATTTTTATGAATGAGGTTCCTAGGCCCTTGACTTTTTTCATCATGGAAGCGACCAACCACAGTCGACTAACTTTGGTAAACGAAGCACAATGGGATAGCGGAGTGTTCTCATCCACCTGTCCTTCCCAAGGATTTGAACCTGTTTACTGAGCGAGGGACGGTGCTATTAATAAAACACCCGGGACCACATAAACTACCTACACACACAGACTCACACATTTATAATCATACATATATAATATATAGTATATATATATATATATATATATTATATAAATATATATAAATATATATAGATACATATGATGTATATATAATATATATCATATATATATATATATATATATATATATATGATATATATATGTTGTGTGTATGTATAAATATATATATATATATATATATATATATATATATATATATACATATATGTATATATAAAATATATATACATATATATATATATATATATATATATATATATATATATATATTGGTATATATAAAAACACATATGAATATCTAAAGGACCTCATTCAAACTGGATGGTTCATATATATGTATATATATATATATATATATATATATATATATATATATATATATAGATATATATATGTATGTGTGTGTGTGTGTGTTTGTGTGTGTGTGTGTGTGAGGTCAGTGGATTCATCCTTGATTAATCACTTAAAAGGATGAAAGTGGCAGCAACTGCTACTTTCTTTTGAACAATTTTTTTACGAAATATTAATGCATGTCCCTTTCCTATTATTATTATTATTATTATATTATTATTTAAAGAAAGGAGCGTTTAAGTTCCCTTATTATAACAAATATCGATATACCTTTAAGATTACTCTCTCTCTCTCTCTCTCTCTCTCTCTCTCTCTCTCTCTCTCTCTCGTTTTCCGACGCCCTTGGAATCCCTGGAACCATAAACCAGGTTTTCTTTCGCTCAAGGTCCAACTCTGCGGTTTGTTACTGCCCGACCTTTTGTTTTAAGGCGTTTGAGAATAAAGACTGTTCGTTAGTGTTTGTTTAAGGTAAGCAGTTTATGGCCACGACTACCTGTGGGTAAAGGCTTAGACCAACACATACACACACGCCTCACACAAAGAAACAACTTCAAAGAAGACTGGATAAAAATGACCTTTAATCTCCAAGACACTTTTTTTGGATGGAGGTGATGATGTAGGATTTGGGTTATATTATCGTAAAGCTTATAGCAAATTACAGGACGGATCATCACACACAACACGTGATAATAATAAGTTGGTGGCACGTATGCCTGTATTCATTGTACACTTCTGAATTTTGTTAAAAATTTAGCTTTCATTACCTGCATCAAAACAATTAAGAAATTATAATAACAAAATGCCCAACGCAGAAAAGTGCCTAAGTTTTACTTGTTTCCTCATTTGGTGAGTAAAATGTAATTCTTTTAGGCAATAAGTCATCTGCTGGTGACGCTTGATGTTCATCCGCTCGAAAATCTCTTGCAGCTGGAATGCAATTTTTTTAATAGTGTTCAGAACTTTCATGCAATACAGTGCAGTGCATACAAAAATTAACATTTGTACAAGTCAAATGAGAGATAAAAAAAAAAAAAACGAACGGAGCGATAAAAAGGAGTGTGAAAGGAGAGAAGCAGTGACTGTAAAAGAAAAGATGTGGCCCCTAATTGAGACGAACAAGGCGTTCGGGAGACAAACGGTGGCGGGCAAGAGTTTTATGGCTGCCCATTAGCAACGGCCGGCCATTTCCGACGCTAAAATGCCGCCTTATCCATTCCTTTCCCACCCCCATCTGTTCTCTCCGTTAACTGTGCTATTCTCCAAACACTCAAAGCTTTTCGTGAGGAAGGGATTTCTCCATTTCTAATGGAAAATGCCGCTTGTACTGGTACAAGGGGCGTTAATACATTCAAAGGATATTGAACATCGATGAATCATGTATTACTTTCGTCCATGATTGCTTACCTACTTTACCTCCCTCCCACGTTCATCATGGATACTTACAAAGACAGGTTTCTGTTATCCATATCAATTTCAAAGATAAATAGGTCAATGAACGAATAGTAAAGAGCACCGAACGCAGCAGATAGCGTAAGTGGAGATCCAGAAGCGATAGTTATTTCCATTACGGCTGAATCTTATGAATTTTCTTCCTTTACGGCAAGATCCAAATAAGGGCATTGCGTTACGTGACTTCTCCTTTTACATAGATATTAATGTAAATTTCCTGCTGTGCTACAAATCGAAACTAAAGAGAGCATCTTTTAACATCAGACTCATTAAAGCTGCTATTATGCAAGTGACGCTTCACTCAAATTATAAGTTACAGGAAGCTTCTTTCGGCTCTGTTAACATAAATATCGCTAACATCATGACATCGGCTACAAGTAACCTAAAGTTAGAATGAGCGATGAAGTTTAACTTTCCTCCTTTGGGTTTTTCGCATCAGGCTTGATTGAAGCAGCCACAAACCTTGCAAATCCGAGGAGGTCCTCGACTCAAAAACTGGCGTCGTATTTCGAGATACCGGCGGTTGCGGTACGAGACCTAGATGCATCACGAACATTAATTACAATGCGTGATGATTGTACGAGAGAGAGAGAGAGAGAGAGAGAGAGAGAGAGAGATACTGAAGGTAATACAGGAATCTATAAAAAAGTGAAATAGAAAAATGTCACAAGAATTTCTTATGGAAGGACGACTAAAATTTTATATTCCGATATGTGGTTGGTACAAGAAACAAGAAAAAAAAAGGAGCCAAAGCCCAAATTTCTTCGGCAATCGAGTTTTCTATATAGCGTATGTAGCTTATGAAAACTCTCAGTCACCTATAGCGGTGCCAGACGCAAGATCATGACTAACTTTAAGCTTACATGAAGTAAAACTAATGAGGCTAGAGGACTGCAATTTGGTATGTTTGATGATTAGAGGTTGGATGATCAACATACCAATTTGCAGCCCTTCTAGCCTCAGTTGTTTTTAAGATCTGAGGGCGGACAGAAAAAGTGCGGACGGACAGACATAACCATCTCGGTAGCAAAAAGTAAACGAGATACATCATGCTATCAGACATGAGACGATACGATGCCAGCAGAGTTAAATTTGGATTTAGACAAATTCCGGAAATACCATAACCATGCAGCCCGAAAAGACGATAAAAATGTCCCTATCGCGTCCATCCTGCGGGGGGAAAACAGAAGAAAAATCAAAATCATTACCTGCCAAAGGCGTTAATGCTCTGTAAAAAAAGGAAAGATTTTCTATTAAAACAACAAGGAAATTGGAAGCATATACGGAAATCTCTCGCCAGATTTCACGTTGATTAATCTACCGTAGCAGTCGCAATGTCAGTCAGAAAAGAAAGAAATCTAGATACCATTATGAACTATTATTTTGAAAGGAACAAAATCCTGACAGTCACAATCCCATAATCTGAAAATCAAGAATGAGGAAACATGAGGCTCTATAACGACAGTCTTCTGATTCTGGCATAACGCGGCAGCGGTTGTTCACAGTGTATATATTTAAATTCAAATAACTCTTTCAGCTCTCAAGTTATTGTGCACAAAACCTAAGAGCTAAAAACTGAATCATGGGGAAGGGTTTCAGAAGAAATAAATGTCTGTGTGAGGAGTCTAAACTTGCTTTGAGTGCCCTATAGGCAATCTTTGCATGGCTTGTTTTACTTTTCAGTGAGTTTCATAATGCTACGTTATCCTTGTATTTTCATGATTTGCGTCATTCATATTGTATTGTCTAGACTGACAAGGCATCTCTCGTTTACATAGGTTCTACTTGAGTCTCCGATTCAGATTCTCTAGCCATGAAATTACCTAAGCCCAACACCCAACAAATGCGGTTGAGATAATCTACAAAGGATATTGAAGAGTAATTCAGAAATCATGGCAAAGTTTGACATTGCATTCATTATAATCCCACTCCTCACCTTTTCATTTAACTAAAGTTGTATTCACGAGAACAGAACGGTTATTTTTGCTTCGTGTAAAGTCATAGCACCAATACGGGTACCAAAAGATGCCTTCGTTTACACAAGTACCAGATCTCAAATGCTCAAAAAGTAGTGGGCCACGTGATTTATCAAAGGATTTTTATCATCAGAATATAAATTCTCAATCATTTCCTCTCCTGATCACTTATTACTGTTATCACATGAGAACGCTTGCGCTCTACCGTCCTGTGTTCCTAGAGCCCTGTCTTCTAAAGCCAACAGAGACACCTTATTGGCCTCATCATTTACTCCCTTGTACAGGTACTTTTTCAGAATCTCTCGTCTAAGCGTCTAGTAATGATGAATAAGTGCATTTATTCTACATCGTGGCATTATGTGGTTTTCTTTTTTTTACAATGATTCATTTCACCAGGATTCGTGGAATACTTCGCTTTCTTAATTAACGAAGTAACTTGATCATTCTTTGTTAATAATTCGTTTCTGCACTGGATTACTTTTGATATCTTTATTATGTATTCATTTTTTTTGTAGGGCAAACTTTTTCCACATGGAGATGAACCTCGTCCTGTGGGTTTATAGAAACTTACAAATGGGAAGCTAGACAAAAAGACAGGCATGTCTTTTTGTCTAGCTGTTTACATGGAAGTCTTGATTACTCTTTTCAGAGCAGGGCCTTCAACATTATTTATGCTCTTCTTCATATTTCATCAGGTTTTTTTTCTCTCTCTCTATTAGCCGCATTTCTCTCCCCTTAATCCTTTATTGTAGCTCTTTCTCGCTTCTTTCCGACAGCCCGTCCTTTTTTCCTCCCTTCCTTCCTTCCTCCCTTCCTTCCTTCGCTCCTTCCTTCCTTCCTTCCTTCTGGTTCTCTTGAGTGGGGCATAATATATTCCGGCACACGCCTCATCCCCACAGCCAGAGATAAAAACATCATGAATAAGAACCCTCTGAAATCCCTTCATCCACAAATCCCTTCATAAAAAATCAGTATTTCTTTTTTCCCGGAGCGTTTCCATAATCCAGGCAGCTCAGACTCCGTGGTGGTGCCAAGGTTTAGCGTTCCAGCAGTCTCCCATCCACACTCGCGAATTCAACGCCCGGCTTTTCCAGTTCCTGCAAGAATGAAATAACCCAACTGGAAAACCCTGGAACTGGTTTTATCCTTCTTAATACGAACAACTTTATTTTCTCGGTTGAGGATAAATGATTAAGACCCACAGAAATTGTATTTTGATCTTGAGTACAGTGCACCATAGTAACCAAATTTACACACACTGTCATTTTCATATAAACATACATACACACATATATACATGCCTACATACACACACACACACACACACACACACACACACACACACACACATATATATATATATATATATATATATATATATATATATATATATATATATATGTATATATATATAGTTTTGTATAGTACTCTCTCTTTAAAATATGGAAATATTTAAGTGGAAGCATATAGTCATTCAAGTCAACCTGAGCCTTCTATAGTCCGCATCAAAATATCAGGGCAAAAGAGACATGAATGGGAAGAGTGCATGCACAGTCTATATTGCTTGCAACATTTTTCTTTTTCTGTTTAAAGCACAGAACGGAAAGGTTCGATTACGTTGGCGATAGGATGCCATATATGAATGTCCAGAGAGCGAACATTCATTCCACCTGAGCGACTGCATCGCCCTGTGATATATTATGCATCCAAATCAGAGAGAGAGAGAGAGAGAGAGAGAGAGAGAGAGAGAGAGAGGGTGATTGACGGGTGGGGGAGGGAGCCGTGGTTAAGGAAGCGCGTTGGCAGCACTGTCTGCAAAGGGGAGAGTACGGTCAGCAGAGTCTGGACTCCGCGATAATTCCACCACATCAACCACGCAGATTGAAAAGGGGGGTGGATAGGGGGTGGGGGTCCGTCGGAGAAGGTGGGACGGAAGAGGGACTGAAGACCCCTTTCCAGTCTCAGGCTTCGTAGATGGATTCGGGGCAAGACGGTGGCAACCAGAGGCCGTCTATGAGATATTATTCCAGTACATCAAGCATCGATATTGGCTTCCAGACTCGGCCATTTCTGAAAAAAATGGGAAAAAGGCTTTGCAAAGGGCGAACGACCAGCTTTTAGCATCGAGTGTCGATTTCCTGAGAAATCATTAAGATGGTTTATACAAACCATTTCGGGGTGATGATTGAATTTGGTATTTGATTCCAGGATTAATTTCCTTGGCCCTGGAAGCTTAGGATTTCAATTCCAGATGTCATTACACTAAATGTTGACCCCTCCTGCGATGCATTGTCATCATCGCCTGGAAAATAAGCTCACCGGTTTAATCTCTGTTGATAATTGAAATGAAGGACTAAATTTGCGTATTACAAATTGAAATCTCTTGTCTTCATTACTCCAGTTAATAGCTCAATTCACCTTCACTCAAAAAATTTTATTTTACCCAATTGTATATTATTTTTTATTTGAATATTGAAACTGAACAGAGTTTAAATTCTTTAATCATATTGTCTGAGATCTTGCAACAAAAATACACCCCAGAAACAATCTTAGTGAAAGCTGAAGAGGAGAAAAACCTGTATCCGAAGTCGCGTACTGTGAAAACGCATTCCAAACCAACATACGTTGTTAAAGGCTCTGTAAAGTTTGTTCTGATCTCAAATTTATCCAAGGGGTTTTCAGATAAGTGTCTGGGCTGCTTACCACCCAAAATATAAATTCAGAATGTAACGCAAATCTAGAATAACAAAGGTCATCTAATTTTGTTTAACTTTGTTCCGCATACTCCATACTTGGAATCAAGCGTCCGACCTCAAGCTTACTCTTCATTGTGCTGAAAATTATAATCTAATGATGCCAGAAAATTTTCTATAGGTTTTTATCACATTATACTGGGATGGATCATTTGTGTATCTAGATTGAATTTCCTACATTACTATGACTAGTTCACCCTTTTTTTCATATCTAACATCTATTCTATTGAAACTTGCTCAACAAATTACAGCTTAGTTGGGTCTTCCACGTAAATGTGTGCTTACGTTGGATAATAATAGTGCTGTGATAATTATTATCACTAACACCATCATCGGCATGGAAAGAAGATGAGAAGTTGGCACACAGCATGCTAAAAGAAAATGCCATAAATATGTTTTTTGTGAGGGCTTATACCACTTCGGAAAAACATCTAGATTTTTCAGGTAACGACCGATTCTCCATTGAGGCAGGGGCTCCGTAAGGGATGACGTACCGTTTTGAAACTATAATAACAAAGGGTATGATGTTGTTATCCCCACAATTCCCTCCCACTTACTGATGGCCAATGGAAGTCATGATAATTCAGTTTCGCTACATTTAATGTCGATTGTCGCTATTCCATTCACCATATTTCCGTTGCTTTAGACATTCTTTACCTTGGACTATTTTCCATAATTCTGATGAAACTTCCATGAACCCTTGCCGTTGAATGATTATATTTCCTAAATATTTTAAACGATATATTTCCTGTTTTTGATGCAGTGGCACCAGGAACATGCCTTCAGATGTAATGATTTATTTATCAACGAAAATTTCCCAAGGACACCGGTAAATTTAAAGTCCAATTTTCCAAGGACACCAGTAAATTTGATGTCCTATTTCCAAGGTCACTGGGAGATTTTTTAAGTCCTATTTTCCAAGGACACCAGAAAATTTATAGTCCTATTTTCAAGGACGCCGATAAATTTGAGGGCCAATTTTCCAAGGGCACTGGAAAATTTGAAGTCCTATTTTCCATGGACACCAGCACATTTGATGGCCAATTTTCAAAGGACACTGTTAAACTTGAAGTCCTAATTTCAAAGGACACCGCTAAATCTGAAGTCCTATTTTCTAAAGACACCAGTAAATTTGAAGGACTATTTTCCAAGGACCCCTGAAGATTTAGGGCCTATTTTCCAAGGACACTGGTAAATTTGAAGTCCTATTTTCCAAGGACACTGGTAAATTTAAATGCCTATTTATGTCACCAGTAAATATGAAGTCCTACTTTTGAAGGACACCAGTAAATTTAAGGGCCTATTTTCCAAGGACACCAGTAAATTTGCAGGACTATTTTCCAAGGACAATGGTAAATTTGAAAACATTTTCCAACACACCAGTACATTGGAAGGCCTATTTCAAAAGGTCCGGTAAATTGGACTATTTTCAAAGGATACCAGTAAATTTGAAGGACTATTTTCTAAGGACTGGTAAATTAGAAGGTCTATTTTCCAAGAACATCAGTAGATTTGAATGTATATTTTCCAAGGACATGGACTGTTTTCCAAGGACACCTGTAAATTTGAATGCCTATTTTCCAAGGACACTGGCAAATCTTAAGGACTATTTTCCAAGGATACCAGTAAATTTGAAGGCCTTTTTTCCAAGAACAATGTTAAATTGAAGGAGTTTTTAAAGGATATCGTTAAATTTGAATTCCTTTTTTCTAATGACACCAAAATTTGAATTCCTATTTTCTATTAACACCAGTAAATTTGAACTCCTATTTTCTAATGACACCAGTAAATTTAAATTCCTATTTTCGAAAAACATCAGAATATTTGAATGCATATTTTCCAAGGACACCAGTATATTTTAATTCCTATTTTCAAATGACACTGGTAAATTTGAAAGTCCTATTTTCCAAGAACATCTGCATATTTGCATGCTTATTTTCTAAGGACACTGATAAGTTTGAAGGCATATTTTCCAAGGACGCTGGTAAATTTGAAGGCGTATTTTCCAAAGACATTGGTAAATTTGAAAGCCTTTTTTCCACGGACACCAGTAAATTTTAAGGCATATTTTCCAAAAAAAAACGGAAAATTTGAAGGCCTAGTTTCCAAGGACACTGGTAAATTTAAAGAACTGTTTTCCAAAGACACTGGTAAATTTTAAGACCTATTTTCCAAGGACATCGGTAAACTTGAAATATTATTTTCCAACACACCAGTAAATTGGAAGGCCCATTTCCAAAATACCGGTAAATTCGAAGGACTATTTTATAAGTACTCCGTTAAATTTCAATTACTATTTTCCATGGACAACGTTGAATTGAAGGACTATTCTCAAAGGATACCAGTAAATTTGAAGGACTATTTTTTAAGGACTGGTAAATTTGAAGGCCTGTTATAAAAGTACACTGGTAAATTAGAAGGACTATTTTTCAAGAACATCAGTATATTTGAATGTATATTTTCCAAGGACATGAACTATTTTCCAAGGACACCTGTAAATTTGAATGCCTATTTTCCAAAGGCATCAGCAAATTTTAAGGACTATTTTCCAAGGATACCGGTAAATATGAAGGCCAGTTTTCCAAGAACAATATAAATTTGAAGGACTATTTTTTTTAAAGAATATCGTTAAATTTGAATTATTTTTTCTAATGACACCAGTAAATTTGAATTCCTATTTTCTATTAACACCGGTAAATTTGGATTCCTATTTTCAAATGACACTGATAAATTTGAATGGTTTTTTTTTCTAATTACACTGGAAAATTTGAATTCTTATTTTCTAATGACACCAGTAAATTTGAATTCCTATTTTCTAATGACACTGGTATGTTTGAATTGCTTTTTTCTAATGACACCAGTATATCTGAATTCCTATTTTTTAATGACACCAGTAAATTTGAATTCCTATTTTCTAATGACACCAGTAATTCTGAATTCCTATTTTTTAATGACACCACTGAATTTCTATATTTTAATTACACCAGTAGATTTTAATTCCTATTTTTTAATGACACCAGTAATTCTGAATTCCTATTTTTTAATGACACCAGCAAATTTGACTTCCTATTTTCCAAAGTCATCAGAATATTTGAATGCATATTTTCCAAGGACACCAGTAAATTTGAATTCCTAATTTCCAAGGACACCGGTAATTTTTAATTCCTATTTTCTAATGATACTGGTAAATTTTAAAACCTATTTTCCAAGAACATTAGTATATTTGAATTCCAATTTTCAAAGGACACAGGTAAATTTGAATTCCTATTTTCAAAGGACACTGGTAAATTTGAAATCCTATTTTCCAAGAACATTGGTATATTTGAATGCATACTTTCAAATGACACTGGTAAATTTGAAGGCATATTTTCCAAGGACACTGGTAAATTTAAAGAACTTTTTTCCTAAGACAATGGTAAATTTGAAGGAATATTTTCAAAGTGTACTGGTAAATTTTTATGCTTATTTTCCAAGGATATCGGCAAGTATCAAGTCCTATTTCCCAAGGACACTAGTAAATTTTAAGGTCTATTTTCCAAGGACAACGTTAAATTGAAGGACTATTTTCAAAGGATACCGGTAAATTTGAATTCCTATTTACTAATGAGACCAGTAAATTTGAATTAGTATTTTCCAAGAACATCAGTATATTTGAATTTGAATGCATACTTTCCAAGGACACTGGTAAATTTCAATTCCTATTTTCCAAGGAAGCTGGTAAATTTTAAGGTCTATTTTCCAAGAACATCAGTAAATTTGAATGTATATTTCCCAAAGACACAGGCAAATTTAAAGGCATAATTTCTAAGAATAGCAGTATATTTGACTTCCTATATTCCAAGGACACCTGAATATTTGAAGGCATATTTTCCAGAACACCGGTAAATTTCAATTTTCCCAGGATACTGTTAAATTTGAAGGACTATTTTCCAAGGACACCAGTAATTTTGAATTCCTATTTTCCAACAACACTGGTAAATTTGAAAGCCTATTTTCTAAGAACATCAGTATATTTGAATTCCTATTTTCCAAGGACACCACTAAATTTGAAGGTATATTTTCCAAGGACACTGGTAAATTTGAATGTTTATTTTCCAAGGACATCAGCAAATTTTAAGAACTCTTTTCCAAGGATACCAGTAAATTTTAATGCTTATTTTCCAAGGTCACTGGTAAATTGGAAGGCTTCTTTTCCATAGACACCACTAAATTTGTAAATCTATTTTCCAAGGACACCGATAAATTTGCAGGCCTATTTTCCAAGGATACCAATAAATTTGAAAGACTTTTTTCCAAGGACACTAGTAAATTTGCAGTTCAGTTTTCCAAGGACACCAGTAAATGTGAGGGCCTAGTTTCCAAGGACACCAGTAAATTTGCATGACTATTTTCCAAGGACAACAGAATTTTTGAAGCCCTTTTCCCAAGGACACCGGTGAATTTGAAGGCCTATTTTTGAAGGACACCAGTAAATTTGAAGTCTATTTTCCAAGGACACCAATAAATTTGAAGGATTATTTTATAAGGACTCCTGTGAATTTTAAGGCCTATTTTCCAAGGACACCAATAAATTTGAAGGACTATTTTCCAAGGGCACCAGTAAGTTTGAAAGACTATTTTCCAAGTGCACCAGCAAGTTTGCATGAATATTTTTTAAGGAAACCAGTAATTTGAAGGACTATTTTCCATGAATCCCGATAGATTTGAAGGGGTTTTCTAAAGGATATAGGTAAATTTGAAGGATTATTTTCCAAGGGCATTAATAAATTTGAAGGACTATTTTCCAAGGATACCGGTAAATTTGAAGTCTATTTTCCAAGGACACAAGTAAATTTGAAGGACTATTTTCCAAGGACACCAATAAATTTGAAGGACTATTTTCCAAGGATACTGGTAAATTTGAAGTCTATTTTCCAAGGACACAAGTAAATTTGAAGGACTATTTTCCAAGAACACCAGTAAATTTGAAGGACTATTTTCCAAGAATACCGGGAAATTTGAAGCCTATTTTCCATGGACACCAGTAAACTTGAAGGACTATTTTCCAAGGATACCGGTAAATTTGAAGCCTATTTTCCAAGGACTCCAGTAAATTTGAAGGACTATTTTCCAAGGACACCGATAAATTTGAAGCCCTATTTTCCAAGGACACCAGTAAGATTGAAGGACTATCTTACAAGGATACCGGTAAATTTGAATCCTATTTTCCAAGGACACAAGTAAATTTGAAGGACTATTTTCCAAGGACACCGGTAAATTTGAAGGCGGTTTCCAAAGGACACCAGTAAATTTGAAGGCCTATTTTCAAAGACACCGGTAAATTTGAAGCCAATTTTCCCAGGACACCAATAAATTTGAAGGACTATTTTCCAAGGACACAAATAAATTTGAAGGACCATTTTCCAATTGGATCATTAAGTTTGCAGGACTATTTTCCAATTAAACCAGTAATTTAAAGGACTATTTTCTAAGGACACCAGTTAATTTGCTGGACTATTTTCCAGGAAAACCAGTAATTTGAAGGACTATTTTCTAAGGACACCAGTAAATTTGAAGGACTAATTTCCAAGGACACCACTAAATTTGCAGGTCTATTTTCCAAAGACACTGGTAAAATTGCACGACCATTTTCCCAGGACACCGGTCAATTTGGAGACGTTTTCCCAAGGACATAGGTAAATTTGAAGGCCTATTTTCCAAGGATACCGGTAAATTTAAATGACTATTTTCCAAGGACACCAGTAAATTTGAAGGACTATTTTTCAAGGATACCGGTAAATTTGAAGGACTATTTTCCAAGGACACCACTGAATTTGAAGGACTATTTTTCAAGGACACCTGTAAATTTAAAGGCCTATTTTCTAATTACACCGGTAAGTTTGAAGCACATTTTCCAAGAGCACCGGTAAATCTGAAGGACTATTTTCCATGGACACCTGTAAATTTGAAGCCTATTTTCCAAGGACACCAGTAAATTTGAGGGACTATTTTCCAAGGATACCTGTAAATTTGAAGCCTATTTTCCAAAGACACCAGTAAATTTGAGGGACTATTTTCCAAGGATATCGGTAAATTTGAAGCCTATTTTCCAAGGACACCAGTAAATATGAAGTACTATTTTCCAAGGATACCTGTAAGTTTGAAGGCCTATTTTCCAAGGACACCAGTAAATTTGAAGGTTAATTTTCCAAGGGCAACAGTGAATTTGAAGGACTATTTTCCAAGGGCACCAGTGAATTTGAAAGCCTATTTTCCAAATATCTGAAGGCCTATTTTCCAAGGACACCAGCAGATTTGAAGGCCTATTTTCCAAATATTTTGAAGGACCTTATTTTCCCAAGGACATAAAAAGCCAGTCAATTTGAAGGCCTATTTTCCAAGGACACCAATAAATTGAAGGCCCATACCTGCAATCCTTTTCATTCCTTTTACTGTATCTCCATTCATATTCTCTTTCTTTCATCTTACTTTCCATCATCTCCTAACATTATCGTTTCGTAGTGCAACTGAAAGGATTTACTCCTGTTACACCTACCTTTAAAACGTTTTTACTTTTAATTTCCTTTTCAGGGTTGAAAACCCTCATAGGTCCCAGAGATTGGCCCATGGCCTAAATTTCTTATATCTTTTCATTCCAAGAAGGTCAAAGGTCAAATGTTCCAAAAGTTATTTTTCTCTACTGTCAACGAAACTTGGTAAACTAGGTGGCTTGGTTTTTGGTCATTATTTTCGCCATGATTCTTTTAATGATAAATTTTCTAGGTCAGAGGTAAATTTAAAGTCC
>NC_087210.1:41797120-41802120 GCF_015104395.2 Macrobrachium nipponense | reverse complement strand
AATCATACAATATGTAGAGTAGGGAAAGTATATGCAAAAAGTTTGGAAGACGATACTACTTTTGAAAGACAAAGGGAGAATGTTTGAGGCTATGTTAAGTTAGCTTTCCTTTTTAAATAAGAATGAAACGCTAAATGAAATTGGCAGAAAAAAGGTCGAAGCTGTTAAGGTAACTTTTTTGCACTGTATATGCTGCTTATGAAGGATTGGTGGAGTAACAATAATGAGATGATTAAAACTGTAAAAAGTTATTATGGGGACATATATTTTTCAGTGTGTCTCGTGGTCGTATGGTCTCATGGAGGAGATATAAAACAGTAAAAAGAGGAAAATTTTGTGCAATTCAGAAGTAAGGGAAGACAAAACTTGGGATTGAGAATATTCCTGTTAAATGGGTAGGAAGAGGTAACTAAACAAGGCTCATTTAGAGTAGCCGAGAGTTGTGCAGCGTGTGCAGCAAGTATTAAAGCCAGCTGATAGGCCTTTCGTAGGTAGTATATAAAGTGGCAAATGTTATTGAAGTGTATTGCACATTTGATAATTGTTCTTGATTGAATTTGAAGTGAATATGGATTTGTTTTTTGTGTAAAGCTGCTTCGTTAGGGGATATGGTTTATTGTTAATATACATACATGCATAAATACACACACACACACACACACACAGCACACACATATATATATATATATAATATATATATATATATATATATTATTATATATATTATATATATATATATATAAACATGTATATATCTGATTATATATATATATGTCCTTTTTATATCCATGTATGTATATACATAATATCCTCTAGAAAATTAAAAAAACATCAATATTCACTCATCATCAGACAGCAATTAATATGTTAATCGAAGGGGAATTTTCTAGTTGATAATAATTTCGTCTTCTCGTGGCTTCGAGTAATATAATAATAATAAGAAGTGGGAAAGTTGAAGTTGAATGAATTAAAAAGCAAAGCCTTTCCTTTTTAGCAACAAGGGGGAAGTGAAATGTTTTCCGCTCCCAAGAACGTATTATAAACGTCCTGACAAAGACTCTCCTGACTAAGAGATTTCTGTCTATCATAGATTTTGGGTCCTAGACAAAATAGGACTAAAATCTTGGTTTTTGAATTGACCTATGACCTTGATAAATGAGTCTTTTGCCAAAAAATATTTTACGTAAATGATCACTATTCCCTGAAGGCACCCACCTACCAAGTTTCATCGTTGGAGAAGAAATGGTAAAAGAGGAAAATTAATAATGATAATATTTACTGTTTCTGACGATCGGACATTACTGTTCAACACTGAAATTACATAATGCAATCATAAGTAAATTTAATAATATAGTATTTAAATTATTGAAAAAATTTTGAAACCCGTATACACAGTAAAATGTCAAAGTAATAATAGAAGGTTATGCGCTAAACTGAAAAATAATAGGCTTTTTAGAGGAATTAAGAAAAGTCACTTTAAAAAATTTTCTCCTTTGGTTTGAAAACTGAAAATTCATTATATATCCTGGAAACGATTCAGATACCAAAAAAACTTTTCAACTAAGACAGACTGAGTTTCATAACAAAAAATTGAAAATTTTGGACTTTAAATTTACCTCTGACCTAGAAAATTTATCATTAAAAGAATCATGGCGAAAATAATGACCAAAAACCAAGCCACCTAGTTTACCAAGTTTCGTCGACAGCAGAGAAAAATAACTTTTGGAACATTTGACCTTTGACCTTCTTGGAATGAAAAGATATAAGAAATTTAGGCCATGGGCCAATCTCTGGGGACCTATGAGGGTTTTCAACCCTGAAAAGGAAATTAAAAAGTAAAAACGTTTTAAAGGTAGGTGTAACAGGAGTAAATACCTTTCAGTTGCACTTCGAAACGATAATGTTAGGAGATGATGGAAAGTAAGATGAAAGAAAGAGAATATGAATGGAGATACAGTAAAAGGAATGAAAAAATGAAAAGGATTGCAAGGTAAAATGGGCCTTCAATTTATTGGTGTCCTTGGAAAATAGGCCTTCAAATCTGCTGGTGTCCTTGGAAAATAGGCCTTCAAATATTTGGAAAATAGGCCTTCAAATCTGCTGGTGTCCTTGGAAAATAGGCCTTCAAAGATCTTTGGAAAATAGGCTTTCAAATTCACTGGTGCCCTTGGAAAATAGTCCTTCAAATTCACTGTTGCCCTTGGAAAATTAAAACCTTCAAATTTACTGCTACCCTTGGAAAATTAACCTTCAAACTCACAGGTATCCTTGGAAAATAGTACTTCAAATTTACTGGTGTCCTTGGAAAATAGGCTTCAAATTTACCGATATCCTTGGAAAATAGTCCCTCAAATTTACTGGTGTCTTTGGAAAATAGGCTTCAAATTTACAGGTATCCTTGGAAAATAGTCCCTCAAATTTACTGGTGTCCTTGGAAAATAGGCTTCAAATTTTACAGGTGTCCATGGAAAATAGGGTGGCCTGCAGATTTACCGGTTTGGCCTCTTGCAAATATGTGCTTCAAACTTACCGGTGTATTAGAAAATAGGCCTTTAAATTTACAGGTGTCTTGAAAAATAGTCCTTCAAATTCAGTGGTGTCCTTGAAAATAGTCCTCCAAATTTACCGGTATCCTTGAAAAATAGTCCTTCAAATTTACTGGTGTCCTTGGAAAATAGTCATTTAAATTTACCGGTATCCTTGGAAAATAGGCCTTCAAATACCTATGTCCTTCTGGGCCCCGGACGTCTTTCCAATGTTTGCCGGTCTTCGCAATTTTGGACTATGGTAAACTTGGGCTTTGGAAAATAGACCTGCAAATTTAGTGGTGTCCCTTGGAAATTAGTCCTTCAAAATTTAACTGGTGTAGAGAAAATAGTCCCTTCAAATTACTGGTTTTTCTGGAAAATAGTCCAGCAAATTAACTGGTGTCCTTAGAAAATAGTCCTTTAAAATTACTGGTTTAATTGGAAAATAGTCCTTGCAAACTTAATGGTCCAATTGGGAAAATGGTCCTTCAAATTTATTTGTGTCTTGGAAAATAGTCCTTCAAATTTATTGGTGTCCTGGGAAAATTGGCTTCAAATTTACCTGGTGTCCTTTGAAAATAGGCCTTCAAATTTCCACTGGTGTCCTTTTTCCCTGGAAACCGCCTTCAAATTTACCGGTGTCCTTGGAAATAGTCCTTTCAAATTTACTTGTGTCCTTGGAAAAATAGGAAATTCAAAATTTACCTTGGTATCCTTGTAGAAAATAGTCCTTCAAACTTACTGGTGTCCTTGGAAAATAGCTTCAAATTTATTAGGTGTCCTTGGAAAATTGTCCTTCAAATTTACTGGTTGTCCTTGGAAAATAGGCTCAAATTACCAAGGTATCCTTGGATAGTCCTTCAAAGGATGGAGTCTTGGAAATACCCGTTCAAATTTTGTATCCTTGGAAAACGGCTTTCAAATCTATTCCTTGGAAAATAGTCCTTCAAATTTACTGTGTCCTTGGAAAATAGACTTCAATTTCCAGGTATCCTTGGAAAATAGTCCTTCAAATTTATTGGTGTCCTTGGAAAATAGTCCTTCAAACAACTTTCCTTACTTGTGTCCTTGGAAAATAGACTTCAAATTTACCGGTATCCTTGGAAAATAGTCCTTCAAACTTTATTGAATGCCCTTGGAAAATAATCCTTCAAATTTACCTATATCCTTTTAGAAAACGCCTTCAAATCTATCGGATTCATGGAAAATAGTCCTTCAAATTACTGGTTTCCTTAAAAAATAGTCATGCAAACTTAGTGGTGCACTTGGAAAATAGTCCTTCAAATTTTCTGGTGCCCTTGGAAAATAGTCCTTCAAATTTATTGGTGTCCTTGGAAAAGGTAGGCCTTAAAATTCACAGGAGTCCTTATAAAATATCCTTCAAATTTTATTGGTGTCCTTGGAAAATAGACTTTCAAATTTACCGTGTCCTTCAAAAATAGGCCTTCAAATTCACCGGTGTCTTGGGAAAAGGGCTTCAAAAATTCTGTTGTCCTTGGAAAATAGTCATGCCAATTTACTGGTGTCCTTGGAAACTAGGCCCTCACATTTACTGCTGTCCTTGGAAAACTGAACTGCAAATTTACTAGTATCCTTGGAAAAAAATCTTTCAAATTTATTGGTATCCTTGGAAAATAGGCCTGCAAATTTATCGGTGTCCTTGGAAAATAGATTTACAAGTTTAGTGGTGTCTATGGAAAAGAAGCCTTCCAATTTACCAGTGACCTTGGAAAATAAGCATTAATTTACTGGTATGCCTTGGAAAAGAGTTCTTAAAAATTTGCTGATGTCCTTGGAAAATAAACATTCAAATTTACCAGTGTCCTTGGAAAATATACCTTCAAAATTTAGTGGTGTCCTTGGAAAATAGGAATTCAAATATACTGATGTTCTTAGAAAATAGGCTTTCAAATTTACCAGTGTTGTTGGAAAATAGGAATTCAAAATTACTGGTGTCTTTGGAAAATAGGCCTTCAAATTTAACATTATTCTTGGAAAATAGGCAATGAAATTTACCGGTGTCCTTGGAAAATATGCCTTCAAATAATCAGATGTCCTTGGAATATAGGAAGTCAAATATACTGCTATTCTTAGAAATTATGCCTTTAAATTTGCTTGTGTCCTTGGAAAATATACATTCAAATTTACTGATGTTTCGGATGGAAAATAGACCTTAAATTTACCAGCTTCCTTGGCAAAATAGGAAATTGAAATTTACCAGTGTCCTTGGAAAGTATGCATTCAAATTCAAAATATACTGATGTTTCTTGGAAATACTAATTCAATTTACTGGTCTCATTAGTAAATAGGAATTCGGAAATTCATTTACCGGTATCCTTTGAAAATAGTCCTTCAATTTAACGTTGTCCTTGGAAAATAGTCCTTAAAATTTACTAGTGTCCTTGGGAAATAGGACTTGATACTTGCCGATATCCTTGGAAAATAAGCATAAAAATTTACCAGTACACTTTG
>NC_087210.1:41793306-41796620 GCF_015104395.2 Macrobrachium nipponense | reverse complement strand
TCTGCAAATATCAGCAGCAAGTCCGTTCTTTTATCCTTTTGCTTTACCATTACCGGCACCTGAATTACAATTTCCACGTCACAGAAATATTGACCAACTGTTGAGAGATCCCTGCGGATAAGACGACCATAACAGCAAAGATATACCAGATTATATCTCTAATGAATGTGAATGTTTATTTTTCTCTATTTCTTTAACTATTCTTTCCTGTCAATAACTTCAACAAGGAACAGGGCCTCTAGTCACTCTGTGCTTCAGTAGTTCCCTTCCCGTAATGACTGTTTGTCGACCAAGCATTTAGTGAGTCCTACATTGCTACAAGTGACAATCCAGATTCCATGATAGTCAGTCAGCACGCTATTAGTTCTATTATTTACTTCCTCACTTAGATTAAAACTGAGTTCGCTTTCAATAAACCGTCCTTAAATAGATCAGGAAACTCAGGGAAAAGCGCGCGCATTGAGGGTGAGAGAAACAATACAGTTTATATTGCATCTTCCCACGTCTGCTGTAATGTTAATAAAAAATCTAAATAAGCGGGAAATGGGAATCATGGGGAAGGCATTAGATTCTACACACTCTCTTGGAAGGAAAGTCTTCATGGAATGAAGATACAAATCGACGTTTGTGGTCTTCCTGTCGATTACAATAGTATTCTATTTTGTCGTTTTAGCCGTGGAGTGACAGCCAGGCAGCCTTCATCAGAGTATGAGATGCCTTCTCATCTGCTTGCTTTTCGTCTTTCATTGGCGATACATTTACAAGTGGGTTCGAAATTTGCGAAGATCTACTCTGAATGACGCCCCTAAATCATTACCTCCCGAAAGGGATACAGAAATATTCGTGCATCTTAACTTCAGTCCCACAGTCACAAGCATTAACTGAATCAGTTACGAAATGAAAGTTGGAAAAATCATGATAATTTATTTAATTCTTCACAAAATTACTAGTCCTGATATCCTTTGTCATTTGTGCGCTTTCTTTTTTTCTCTTTATTCCGAAAGGTAAAAATGTATATCACGAAGGTAGCAGGTAACAGGTAACTTTTCATTTCAACTTGAACAGATTTTTGGAGTTTGTTTGTATACTTCCACGGCCTTTGAGGTGATAATGCGATCGATTTCAGGTGAAATTATCAAAGTATTTCTTACGTGGGTGACCTATGAAAATTCTGAAAGAATCTGACAACGATTATTCTTAAATAAAAAAAAGTTTATTCGGCTAACTCACTATTACATTTATTCGCAGTATTTAGCCAAACTTTGTTACGTTCTTATTTCACTTTAAAACATAAAACGACCAAATTTTTGTCTTACCAACTTGTACGCTTTTCATACAATAGAATTAAAGAATGCTAAAACTTATCTTTATGTCCTCTTTAATGTAAATATTAGAATATTTTATGTAAACTGGTAATTTCACTTCTAAAGTATAGAACATTCGAAAACGTTCATGACATCACTGGTTGACATCACACACACACACGCACAGAGAACCTCACACATAATATATATATATATATATATATATATATATATATATATATATATATATATATATAATATATATATATATATATACTATATATATATATATATATATATATATATATTACACACACACGTGTATACACACACACACACACACACACACACATATATATATATATATATATATATATAGATATTATATAAATATATATATATATTATAGTTGTAATCTTCCCAATGACGAAGATAAAATATGTGGATGTACCCCACAGTGAGAGCGAAGGAGAAACCAGAGGAAGAAGGAAGAGGCGTTCTTAGTTTGTCCCAGCAGTCTCGCCTTCCATCAGGCCTCTTTCAGGGGAACTTTATTGGCTAATCAATTTAAGTGAAACATATACCGGACATATGTTTACATCTGACTTCAAGATTTACATAAAACATAAACAAGTAAGAATGCTTAACAGAGCTTACGACTATTACAGGATAATATAAAATATAAATGGTCTAGTACATAGTTCGTCCAACAGAAAAGGTTAACAGTCTAATGAGGCTAAATAGGTAATTAAATGAAACTCAAGTCAATATATTAGAAAATTTGGACTGATTTTTCATGATACGAAGAAAGAGCGGGTCTGTCTTAAATAAACTTATACTGCCATTAAAGTTTTTGTTTTTGTTATATTGAACACATGTCGTTTCTATTAGATTTCTCTCTATAAAAGTACTGTTTCTGATCAGGATTCTCGCTTCAGACCACTGAATTGGATAAAAGCATTCTCTAGCATGTTTACTAGAGGCACTGTTTCTCTGATCAGTAGCGATACGATACTTATGTTGTGCAATCCGTTTCTCGACAGTTTTTGCTGATTGTCCAATATGAAATTTGGGGAAACCACAAGGAATTTTGTAAACGTATTGCGCGACATAAGTATAGTATCGCTACCGATCAGAGAAACAGTGCCTCTAGTAAACATGCTAGAGAATGCTTTTATCCAATTCAGTGGTCTGAAGCGAGGAGCCTGATCAGAAACAGTACTTTTATAGAGAGAAATCTAATAGAAACGACATGTATTCAATATAACAAAAACAAAAACTTTAATGGCAGTATAAGTTTATTTAAGACAGACCCGCTCTTTCTTCGTATCATGAAAAATCAGTCCAAATTTTCTAATATATTGACTTGAGTTTCATTTAATTACCTATTTAGCCTCATTAGACTGTTAACCTTTTCTGTTGGACGAACTATGTACTAGACCATTTATATTTTATATTATCCTGTAATAGTCGTAAGCTCTGTTAAGCATTCTTACTTGTTTATGTTTTATGTAAATCTTGAAGTCAGATGTAAACATATGTCCGGTATATGTTTCACTTAAACTGAGTAGTCCAAAAGGTTCCCCTGAAAGAGGCCTGATGGAAGGCGAAACTGCTGGGGAAAACTAAGAACGCCTCTTCCTTCTTCCTCTGGTTTCTCCTTCACTCTCACTGTGGGGTACATCCAGACAGTGGCGGCTCCTCAGTCCTCAGAAGGCACTGGGACTGCAGCAACCCATATGCACAAAATTATGAATATTTACACGGATATGAGAAATTAAGTATAGATTATTAATAATCCTTAAAAAATTAGTATCATTCTCTTGTTTTTGTAAATTAAAAAAAAACAAAAGAATTGAAATATGTGGAACTGCTTGTGTTCACAGTTCTAATTTTGCTAACAGAGTGATAATGTGGCAGCCAGGCCGCGCGTAGAGCGATAGGGGAGCACTGCCCTCTTGGGCAGTATTTGTCTAGCAGTTGGAGGGGAAGGTGTGTTTTGAAATTCGT
>NC_087210.1:41758306-41785806 GCF_015104395.2 Macrobrachium nipponense | reverse complement strand
CTCTTGATCTTGAATATTTATGTGGGGTAAATGAGCGAATGTCGGAGTCAGACAGCGAATCTACTGAAAAAGTGGCCAGCTCCCTCTCTCTCTCTCTAGCGCTGAGTGGATTTTATGGTGTCGCTGATGCTGGTGGGAATGAGAGGCGAGAGCTCAGGGCACGAGCTGCGAATGCTGGTTTCATCCGACAGATGGCAGCTGTGTGCGTCGGCGGGGGAGGAGTAAGGCTCTTGGAGGTGGAGTCTCCTGACAATCAGAACGAGTGTCAGTCTCGTAATTGTCAATGTGATATTTATTTGACTTGGTTATTCTCAATAAGCATGTTATGTACCGAAGTGATTCGATGCTATTTACTCTTGTCTTCATTGCAGCACTGAGTTTAAGCTTTGTCGCTTGGGGTTAGGGTGCTAAAAATTGAAATCAAAAGTACGCTGGCGACTCCTTTTCGTTGACCACGAATATCGACGATTGGCCAAGGGCAGGCGGTGGGTGTGTCCTGAGGGCTACAAAGACACACACGCGATACCCTGACCACGTTAGTTGAATATCAGCGAGTGGATAGAGCGCATTGGGACTGTAGTGTGTTCTTTCCTTTGTAATCGAAGATTTCTTGTTCTGTTCCCAGAGGAGCCAAGGTAATTTGAATTCCCCCCCTGGAGAAAAGAGAGATCTGCGGCAAAGTTTTCTGGTGCAGTTTCTCAGAAAAGTGTTGATAATAGTGTCCTTCCTTCTCGCGATCTCTGTAGAAAAGTGGTAGTTGTGCAATGAATAGACGTTTCCAGTCGTAAGTAAACTAGTAAATAAGCTAAACACTGTGCAATTGAACATCGCCTCTTTGGGTCTTTGCGTAGTTTAGACATCCTGTAGGTAATTTCGAGTAAGAGTCTAAGAACTGATAGTATTACTCCCATTATTGCCATAATCAGGTGCGAACGATAAAACAAGTGTTAGCGCCGATTCTATTAGCGCAGTACAGTCTCAGGAGAATTATTGTTATTGACGATTTAATAAAGTAAAGCCGTTAAGCTGTGCGCATTCCACAGATAGCTTCACAGGTGTTAAGTAACATTTATAATTTCCATTAAATCAATTAGTTCGTCTACAGACCTCGCAGCCATAAACGTGATAATTACGTATTGGATCTCGATCCATTTCACTCGAAAAATAATTGCCAAAGTTGTGCCAACACGCCTTGCTTTCATGTTGATTGAAATTCAAGAGAAAGTAAATTTTATAAAACCACTGTACCATATTTCAACAAAGATTGAAAACTAAATGTATGTCAGGTGAAGAGGTTATAGTTTACGAGCTGACAGAGTGGGATTAAAATTAGGAAAGGTCAGAAAATAATGCTGCAAAAAGCTCTTAAAGGTAACGAAGCGAAGATAATGCAGATATTAGCAATAAACAATTAGAATCAGTTGAGCGGCAGTCAAGTCAGCCAGCCTCCCGTCTGCAGCAGCGAGCGAGCGAACACTAGCGGACCACTTCACAGAACGTTATCACTTAACTGCCTCGCTAACATTAAAACCAAATCAGAGGGAACTGGTAACGAACATGTAATTCAGAGGAAAAACTCGCTATCGCAGCGAGTGGCTCTAAAAAGGTAATTGTCATGGAGAATAACGATATTTTCACGGTTTGTGGCTGCTACCAGGCAGGTGTTCTGTGATGGAGGGCTCTAGCGATACAGATGTGCCCACCAAGCCATGCTATTAATTTTGTCTAGTAAATCGACGGATTATCTTTTAATATGCACTATGCATAGGATACACTTGACACTGGCTGTAGATAGGACGACTTTCTCTTCTTTTTTACTTAGTTGTTCGTGCATTCTTTTGTGTGAAAAGTATTCACGACGATTGTCCTAAATGAACGTTTTAAAATTCTCAAAAGTGCTGGATGAAAATCAATTAATATTGGATGTACCGATTAGGTTTTGATTGTCTGTGTTCATTGGCAAATCAGCTCCTTGTTCTAGACGTAGACGTTCTGAGCTTAAGCCTTCTCTGATGCATGACTAAACTCAACAAGGAATGTCATTTTGGAGACAAAATATTATGAAGTCACGTAATTGGAGCAAATAGGGATTCTTTTTAATATGAGGGTAGTGCCCTTCTAACATTTCTTGTACAGCTAAGCGAGAAGAAAAACCGCTAAGCATTCCGCCGCAATGGTAGGCACTCACGACAGCGGAGGAGCTATGCCTTTCTCTTAGCGCCGTTCTTAATTAAGGTCGTCACCGTTGTCGTCCTACTGAAATGCGATAAGTCATCGCTGTTCACCATACATTTGCCTCTCATAAGAGGATTCTTATTTTATAGCGGCATGTTCACCGACAGAGTGTATCATGTCATTAAAAGGATATATTTTTGATCGTTCGAACGTGTTTAGACGCATCGTTTAGGGAATCTGGAACACCAGTTTTTATTTTATTTTAATTATGATTTTTTCGTTTGTGATGCGACTGTTTATGCAGTCATTCAACATTTTGTTTACCTTGAGTCTTGTGCAAATAAGGTCCCTATTTTAAAAATTAATAAAAATAACAATGAACACTGATCACAGGAGCGCATTTTGAGAAGGTGCTTTTAATAGCAACTGACTGTTAAATAGATTAACCTACCATAGTTATGTAGTAAATAAAATAAGAAGAGAAGATGAACTTGTTTCTAAGCAGGTAACGATCCTATTCCCACTCACCGCTGAACACGCTTGTGAATAAACAACCATTTCAAATGTAAGATCTGCAAGTGAATCTTCTCTCATTTCATGAAGCCTTCACCTCAACTCACAGAACTCACTCATCACTGTTTGCCTTTCCTCGATTTCTTCAGATGATGGACGTCGGGAGCGGGGTGGACGGCAGCCAAGGCGCGCAGTACCCCACGGGATATGCCCCAGTCTCTTCCTTGCAGGATTTCTATTCCAACTCGCAGCATTGCTCTTATTCCAATCCAAGTAAGTGACGTCGCTGTAACGCTTGCTGAGCACATGAGTTTTATTGTGTGTGTATTTGTAGTCGTTTTTTTATAGGTACTGTCTAAGTGTGTCAACCTAGAAATGAAGTGAGTAATGAAATTAAGTTACAAATATAATCGCATTCCAATTCGCCAAAATTAACCTTCCCCTGAAAATGTGCTTTCGTAGTAACACGAAGCTGTAATTCGGAATTGTTTCATCGACAGCAAACATTCGTGCGCGCGCGTGTGCTAGCATTAATTCCTGTGAACTGTTAGCGTTTTGGACCATTCACGATTACTGTGCATTCCATGTTTTTTATATGTTTAAGTATGTTCATATTCTTCATGTCTGCTGAAGATGCATTTCTAAGAAAAAAACGTCATGGTCTGGTAATGCGTCATTCGAAATATCGACAGTGTGTTTATTATCGTTATCATTATGCTTCCTAAATTCCTGACACTCCCGGAGAACGAATCTCATGCTTAATTGAGATTATATACTTTTGGCGAGGGTTAGTTTACTGGAAAAGTACATGTTAAACATATTTTTTTTTATTTAAACAAATGTATGATGTTTTTCATGTGTAATTAAGTATTTTTTTTAACTCCTACTAACCTATTTTTCTTATTTTACTCCTACTCACTTTTTTTAAAAAAACGACATCACATGGAAACCGGATCATCAAGCTAATTACCTTTTGTCTTATTCCATGAGGATGTTTAAACATAACTAAAAATTACAAGTATAACCATATGGGCATTTATGCTTTCGATTTAGCGCCTACGTCATCTATGGGACGGCGCCGAGTGCTTTTGCACCCTAAACTAAGGCCAGTAACGGTATCAAATTCTATCAATAATGTTGCGGGTGAAACCAAATAAAAATTAGTAGCTTTGGAACTTGGATTCCATCGGAGCTTATCTTGACCCTCGTTTCAGTTCTGTTATTGATTCCGTGAAAGCTCTCTTGTGTTCGAGGTCCTTAACCATCCACCTTAATAGTATCCATACGGCTAAAGCCAAACTGCATAATAGTAACGTGGTTTACACCTCTACTACTTTAAATGCAGCTAAAGATACTAATGATGATGATGGGAATAAATTGATTGAACATGAACTCTGCGTTTCACGGCCGATAAGTTTATGATCGAACACATTAGCTTTACACATAAACACCGTGACGGAAAAAAGAATTTATTTTGCGGCGGATTTTTATGTTTACATTTTCATCTTCGTAAAGCAACAAGTACCTGTGACAGTAATCATATACTGATAACATTTTCCCACTAGAAAATAGAGATGAATTCTTTTTCTGTAAATAGTAACTTCTTGACAAATGATACCCGTAATTGTTATAGGCCAAGGTTGATAAATAATCGTAAATATTGGTAATGCATTATTATCATGATAATAATAATGTTCTTCTTTTTAACTTCGTTCCAAAGTGGGTTGTGGAAAGCGACGCTTCCGTTTCATAAGTTGTAGATATGGAACAGTTTTGAGTTCTTGCTGTTTTGTTGTCGCAGATTTGGTTAGCGATCTTCGCCATCGTCCTTCCTTCTTGACTGTTTATTTTAGCAACAGTTTTGATAGTGAAAGTGAAAATAGAGGACAATAACTATTATAATACCATTTAGTTTCAATTCTATTTTGATTATGCTTTTGTCGCTATTGATGAATTTCTGATGATTGTGTCATCTCCTTGACTCTTCCATATTTCGCTTCCGTTTCACTTTACCTCCCGCTTCCCTCTCTCTCTCTCTCTCTCTCTCTCTCTCTCTCTCTCTCTCTCTCTCTCTCTCTCTCTCTCCTTTTCTGAACCCCACCGCAGAGGGAGGCACACAAGTTTCTTAATTCAGACATATAATTACGGAGGAAAATTAATGCAGCCTCCAACCGACCCTTAGCAAAAACCAGCCGTAATCACTCCAACACACAGACTGTCTCTTCAACTCTTTCCCTGACACTCTTGTCATTTGCATATCCTATCTCCTGCTGCTTCGTCTCCTTGTTACTCTTATTTACTTTCGTCGGCTTCTTTTGTTTATTGACTTTTGTCTTCTTCCTGTGTTTGTTGGCTTTCAGCTTAATTTGTCTTCTTCCTTTCTATGTTTTACTAATCAATTAGTCACGTTTTTTATCAGTCTTAGGTTTTTCTTCGGTCTATATAGTCCCATGTATCTTCTATTTATAGAATACCGCTGTTTTCGTTGGTGATGAACAGTCAACTACTGAGCATTATGCGATTCTCTCTCTCTCTCTCTCTCTTTCTGCTGTAGCTGTGTTTTAGGCACAGGGGAACCAAGAGAACTGGCCACTGAGCCGAGACATGAGCGGGACGGGACAAACATAAATTGTAACGGAGGACCCCATGTGACGTGTGGCAACCCCCGCCACGTCACTACTGAAGGGAAAAGGTTATAGCTCATCTTCTCGCTGTTACATCTACCGCTACCCCTTCGTGACTTCTCTGTCCTCACGGTCCTTGTTCTCAGCTTCATTCAGATGCGCTCTCTCTCTCTCTCTCTCTCTCTCTCTCTCTCTCTCTCTCTCATCATCCTTTGGACTATGCCAATGCTAGCACACTGGCCTCTTATTATGGGGGGTTCAATACAAACAGTTTTATTGAAATTTTATTTCTGCAATGGTCAGACTGTACCAAGATTTGCCTAATTATGTAGAGGCCCAAACTTAGTACACTTGATTCTTTGAATAAACAGATAGTTCTCACATTATAGTGTACTTTTTATTTACTTGTATTTTCTTCGATATTTATTTTGTTTTCTTATAGTATTTTTCATCTACGATTTTTGCTTCGATATTTATCTTGTTTTCCTACAGTATTTTTCATCAACGGTTTAGCCGTTAACATTTCTACTGATTTGACCGTCCCGGGATCCTTTCAGTCTTCAGGCTTGTAGCATTCTGCTTTTCCGACTGTGGTTAATTTGACTTGTAATCATAATAAAAATGGATTATATATGCATACATAAAAATTATGTACATATATATATATATGTGTGTGTATACTCTATATGTGCATATATATTTTGTTTAGAATCTACTGGTCACTTTGTATCCGATAGTTATGTAATTTTTATCAACCACAATGCCTTATTAACTTGTCGATTTCTTCACATTCTGGAAACGTTCGTCAGATGTCCGGCCCAAACTCGATCTCGGGTCCGGAGTACTATTCAAACGAGGTCAAGATATATTATATATTATATATATATATATATATATATATATATATATTATATATATATATATATATATTATATGTATGTGTGTGTGTATTTGTGTTACTTTCTCCTCTGTAGTTGTGCATGAATTGTCGAAGACTAGAGAGGGACTAATTGGGAAGTAATAATTGACGTGACACGAGTTGCTTGCTCAGAGCGAGCTGACGGTGCTGGAACTCTCCCAGTGAATATTCATGTCTGACGATGTGTTTATTTATTCAAATATCTGCCGGAAATTCTACAACCGACTCCCCGCATAGAGTTCGTACGACTGAGGTCATTCGGTTTCTATTCGATAAGCGCTTTTGTTAGAATTACACTCCCATTCACGTGTGAAAAGAGCCGATGAAGTCTTGTGTTTGGGTTTTGTTGCCTCAGACGGGATTATTCGCTGCCGATATTTCGGAGTAGCTCGATATGTATGTCCTTTTTCTTCATATCATCATTGTGTGCGTGCACGCTTTGTGTGCGTGTTCGTATCCGTCTGTGTGAGTGTAAGCGTAAGTCAAAGAGATGGGGAGAGGGTGAGCGCGTATCAAATTTCCCTTCATTAGTTACAGTAGTCGCGGTTGATGAACTACGAGAGGCTGAGAGCATTGAAGACGAGACTCCATTATGCATGTGAGTGAGTGTTTACATAGAAGGGGATTAAAAGCAGCTGCCCAAACATAAACAATGTCTAAGTGGCAATTAGCGATGCAGTCATCACGACGTCAATTAGAGTTGAATAAAATGGTTATGATATCCCATCTGTAGCATTTAATCTTTTCGTACTGTTATGACTACCGAAAAAGTTACGTAATGTAATCAATTGTATTTGGTTCATTTGTTATAGTTTAGGGCGCGTTCTTAATGTGAATACTGAAAGATTTTCCGCTATCTGTCGTTCTCGAATATGTGTAGCGGCCGCCGCGTTCATTTTCGCCAAAACTTTTGTTGATGAGGTTTGTTGTGACTATTATTACAATTGTCGCACATGCATTCATATTGAGCAAGGTAAGAAAATTAATTAATTTCCGAATACAATACTCATTGAACACTTACAACAGTCATGGTAAACTACATACATCCGCAAGTATTTAGAGTACCCATTCGAAGAACAAACGATAAAAGTAGGTCTGATTCAACATAACATAAAATGTACACATGCATAGGAATGTCATTCGCAAACTGAGTTAATATGTATCAGAAGTACCACAGCTGCCCATGAATCAATTTTGTCTACTGAATGAAACGGAATTATTTTCCCGTTCTGTCAGGATGTCATTCTAGCACTCACTGTCTCTAGAGATCTCCGAGGGCGAAGCTCCACTCTTGACCACCTCCGCATCTCTGCTTCTCATTTCCTTCAAGGCTGAACTAGATATGATCGTGAGTTTCCAGTTCTCGTGGACTTAAAATAAAATAACATTCGTGTTGTGGTATATAGTGGCGGTGGCTGTATTCTCTCGATCAGATGGGCTCTACATGTCGGATACGTAGGTAACGTGACGCAGGCCAACGAGCACGTGTGAATATTTAAAAGATGACGGAGGCGGAAGGGGAATTCTGTTGGGCATATGACAACACCGTGCGTCACTTCGCCACCTCACTGCCGAGTGTAGACAGCGCTGACTCTTGGAAACGGTTACGAGGTTACAACAGTTCATTTTTTTTTTTTTTTTTTTGGGGGGGGGGTGGCGGGTGTGGGGTTGTTGGGGATTATTTTCTTTCTCTTACAAAGATACTTTTTATAATAATGACTCGTATAACTTTTTTAATGTTATTTCACCAGTAGTACACTTATTGCTCGTGGAATCTGAGTTCCATTGTTCAACAGACCACTTGATAGTTTGCTCTGCACAAGGCGATTTCTTCTTTCCTGAGGCAAGTCAATTTAGCATTCCCGGGATTCTTCAGCGAAGTTAATCGAATCACCGGTTTTTAGTTTATGAAAGTCGTCAGGGAAGTAAATATGACAGGATCCTTAAAGGCATGAAACGGCTATGCATCCTTGCCTGTCGCCTGGTCACAAATAGAACATGGTCACCTTGTGTGTCTGTTTTCTATTTATATAACGTATGTGCTATGCATGTATGTATGTAGACAAACTTGACATGGCATGAATTTTTTAACGAAGTTTCTAAACCTCATTTTTCTCGGTTAGATTTTTCAGAAAATGACAGCATTCATGTGCACGTGACTACTGAACCAAAGGCAAAAAATAATATTCCTTATTTAATTAGCAAATTTTGGGTAAATAATTGTATGGCTAGACACCGAACACCTGCGGCAATTTCATGAGTTTTAGCTGAACCACACAGAGCGAACGCTCTTCGCCAAAATGATTCGCTTCTGTTCAAACCAAATATTGCTCGTCTTAATTAAAGGAAACCCTTCGAAGTGGCCTGGAAGTTTCGCCGAGCGACAACCGCCGAAATATGGGTTTATTGCGGCATTTTCGTGGCACTCATGAGTGTCACGTCCGTGTTTTGTTTGGATGAAAGTCATAGCCTTAATTGGGTCTCACCTTTCGGTCAGGGCGGTGGCCACTGCCGCCACACTAGATAGTGGAGGCATCTTACGCAGTACAAAGACAACTTTAGGATGCCAGGAAATTATTTTATACAGCCACTCATACTGCAAGGAGATTTTTATGCCAGCTATCTCGGTAACTTCGTGTTTAATGGCTCTTTATTATTATTATCATTAGTATTATTACGTACAATCATGTACGTATATTTACATATATTTAATGACAGATCTATGGAGATAGCATTCGGGAATTTATTCGATTCCCATTTTCGAGCAGATTCCCGAAAGCTCTGTATAGTTTTGTCTTTAGATATGTACTACATATACGTAACTGTGGATTTGTTTCTCCATTTTATGACTCGTGCTATCATTATTATTATTATTATTATTATAAAAAATAAGTGTTATGGTCATAATTGTCTTCGTTATTTGACTTAGCATAAATTTGGGAGCCGTTATTTGGTTTATTGCTCAACTAAAGCATCAGATGCAGGAAGAGAAAGACAAAGGCAGACTTGTCCGCTTTTTCCACGGAGTCTCAAAACAGAAGAAGATCCCCGAGTGTGAGCGCCTGGAAGAATGAGACGGCGTCATTGTAGTAGTATTAGGTCTCCGGAATATCGTTGTAGTAATAGGTGGCTGTGACCAACACTGCCTCGACACGAATGCCTTTCGTTGTAGGCACCTCGGTGCCTAGTAACTTGATGCACCGTTGCGTTTCACGGTCGAACCACCTGTGGATATAGGTTTTTTTTCGCTTTGACTGTCGTTGTACGTATTTCATACTTGGTGTTAATGGGTGTTTCTTATTCGCAGATTGATGATACCGAATTTGACGGAATGGCGCCATTTAAATCGTACCTTTTTAGTCATGTTTATATATCAGATTTTTTTTAAAAATAAAGCGATGTCATTTGCCTTTTGCGCCCAGCTGCCCTGATGGATTGTAACCTATACAGCGTGAGTCACTAGTAATGTCCGTTACATGAGGCTGTGGTTTCTGCTAGGAGAGGGGGAAAAGGGGAAGACAATAGAGGCACATCCTTTTAAAAAGCAATAACTCCTTGGTCTGCTTCACTCCATTGGTTCCTTGTCTAGGAAAGGCTTGTGCGCCATAATTTCAACCGGGCTCTATTAGCTCTGAAAGCTTCCCACCGCACTGATTGCCAAATACAGATGTTAACTGTCATTCCTTGTTACCCTCACCCAGAACTCCCCTCTCCGGGAAAAAGTAAATGTGTCTCAGAAAATAGATGTTCGGCGGATGTTTTGGTCTGGGCGGTCATCCTTTGAAAGACTTCGAGTCTCGCTTCAAAACTGAGAAGGAACCGAACTGTTCAGATGGTATATTGTGGTTTTGCGGATTGCTCCTCCACCATATTTGTTCTCTCTCTCTCCTCTCTCTCATAAATAGCTGTTTTATCTCTCTCTCTCTCATAAATCGCTGTTTGATCTCTCTCTCTCTCTCTCTCTCTCTCTCTCTCTCTCTCTCTCTCTCTCTCTCTCTCTCTCTCTCGAAAATGATAACCTTTTCATCGCAAGTAAATTCCCCAAAAACAACCGTGGGTTTGTTTTCGTTTTTTGGTTGTTGTTGTTTTTTTTCGCCGGATGTACAGAACTTCCTTTTCACAAACGTGAAGCAACAGCACAAGCCCATTGGCGGGGAGTGATAAACGAAAACACACGTGCCTTTGAGAGCACTTATTCCGGAGGCAGCAAGGCGTCTCCTCCTCATGGCCAAGGGCTCTTTCCTAATACCTCAGGAGGTCTCGGCATCACGTGGGAAGCACCAATCACTTGTTAAAAGAGACCATCCGTAACTCCTGGTCCTCCATAATGGCTTCCCATCAGTGCCCACGCATTAGCACCCTCGTTCGGCCTCGCCCAGCACGTGAAAAAGCCATCGTTTGATCAGGGAGAGAATGAGAGAGGGTGGGCGATTTAGCTTTCCTAGTTGATTGCCTTTTGGTGCCCATGTGTTTAGCCATATGTGCTTGAGTGAATTATTTGTATGTTTTCAACCTTCAGGTGAGCCATCTGATATTTCTCTGTATTGATCGCACTTGACCCCATTATCCATAGTTATACAATTCTAATGCTTTATGAATCCAACGATCCTTTTATGACGTAATTTACTTTATGACAGTTCCATCTTTCCATTACATTTAGTATGACAGAACCAATGGACCCCTTTTGATGTCAAAACTGTTGTTATTTATTTATCAATTTATTTTATAATTCCACAAATGCGACCAAATAGAGAAAATGAGTCCGGAAGTAGAGACCTGAGTCTTTCATCCGTTTTTGCTTTCACTTTGGTGGGGCCGCATCGAGGTGATAAAGAAGGAGTCAGAGGGAGATCCTGGAAAAGAGGAAACGATCTCTATCCCTTACTCGCCGCAACACTTCGAATACACAATGGTATCGACTGCTTTCTGTAGGCGCGAGTCTCCGTCACAGGACAAACAAGCCAACCCTTTGCCACGTAACTAACCACGCGCAGCTAAACAATGCCAAACAATGCCTCAACTAACCACCCATCCGCCAACCCCAGACTCCCGTCTCGCCATTTCCTGAGACCTGTCAGTCAAGCCGTCAATTGACTGTCAAGCTCTATTCTTTGTTAAATTGCTCGGGAGCTCCGGTAGAAAGAAACACGGAGGGCGCTGCCCTTGTAATCCAGAGCACCACCCACGATCCTCCCTTTCCCACCCCCCCCCCCCCTCCCTTCGTATCCTCAGAGGAAGGTGACGGTCTTGAGGAGGATAACAGTGTCCATTGTGACCCAAATATTTTTCCCTATCGATTTCTCCCTTACAAGCCATGTACCGTTGCGACCATTGTTCTACACACGAGATTGTTTTCAAATATGTTTTAAAGAAAGATTTTATAAATGGCGTGACGAAGGTCAGCACAGATGAAGATGAATGCATTTTCACAGTTTTCAAATATTCGTCTTATGATATGAAAGCAGTAGCACGAGTTCTTGTCTCTCTAGCTTAGGCTGCACTGCGCAAGCAGGCAAGTTGTGTATTTTTGTTTTATCATGCACAGGTTTCTTACGCATTAAAACTCTAATATTTGTTTTCCTTGTGCTTGCAGGTCGTTTCGGTCAGACAACAGTGTATCGGGGCCACCCCCACTTCCCAAACCCCCTCCACTCCTGGCTGGGTACAGACAAAATGGCGGCAGCGGCAGCCACTGGTCCCTCCGCCTACAACACACCCGGATCTTCATGGCACACGCCCTTTGCTAAAACTTATCAGCCTACACCCGCCCACCAAACCCATCAGACTGCTCAGGGTTACGCCCCTTATGGATACCCACCTACTCCACCGGATGAGACGCCCACGGCACAAACAAATCAGCAGGGGCCCCCCCAACCACAGGCACAGGAGCAGCCCATGAGTACGAGTCCTTTGCCCCAACAGCCAACGCAGCAACCTCAGCAGCAGGACGCATCGGTGGCAGCAGCAGCAGCAGCAGCAGCAGCAGCAGCCGCCGCTGGAGGGGCGTCGGGCGCCCGCTTGACCCCGGAAAGATTAACTTCGTCTCCCGTGGCCGGAGGATCCTCCAACCTGGACATCAAGTGCGACCCCTCCTACACACCGGCCTTCAGTTGCTCGTCCTTCTCTTCGAAGCCAGCCCTCTCCCTCTCTCCCGCCCACTCCACAGCCCACCCAACGGGATATACCGGGTATCCTGCACATTCCTCCATGGATTTCGCCCACACTGGTTATTCCAGCTTCTATCCGTCCTCTGGAATGTCATCCATGTTCAGCAAACCATTTTCTGCCGTCCCCTCCTCCATGTCGCCTTCGCACGAGAAATCCAAAAATTCAAAGAGGTCGAGCACAGGTAATTAATTCATTTTCTTCTGTTGTTTAGAGAGAGAGAGAGAGAGAGAGAGAGAGAGAGAGAGAGAGAGAGAGAGAGAGAGAGATAGCTATCTCAGATAATTGGTTGTTTTATTGTAATGAACTAATTATTTGTAACTAGGCATTACTCCGAATTAACCAGTATTCCTTGTAACCGTAGGACCGGTGGCGATTAACGTACTTGATAAAACTGGAATGGAATTTATAAAAATCTCCTGTTAATGTTAGTCTCATATTTTAAACGGGTATCGTTACTGATATTACAACTGTAACCCGTAAGCTTTTCTCGTTACATGAATGAAGAAAGAATAAAATAAAGTCAGTAATTCAGGTTCATTATTTAGACAGCAGATGCTGGTGATTACTAGTAAACAATTTACGCTGAAATTTCTTTGGAGCCTTCGGCAGTCAACTAGCAATTACCGTTTAATTTTAGTTGTCCTCATCTGCTATTATTGCCTGAGCTCCGTGTGAGGTAGATCAACATTGAAAATCTATGCTCGACTGAACGCTTTGGGCATTGATTTTAGCCTTTGTTTTCACCAAACATTGATTTTTATACAAAAAGGACGATGGGACACCCTTCCACATATTCACTTTTATGCCAGTGGGGAAAAATGATAATGGGTAGATAATGTAAAATCAGGGGAAATGAGATGATGGGAGGAGGAGAGTTGGTTTAAACTTGAAAGCAAGTAAGTATGCTTAAGTAAGGTTAATAATCATTTCAGTGATATTTTTCTCGTTCAAGTTTTCTATTTTAACATTATGACTGCCACGAACCTACTATAGGCCTGTGTGAGAATACATTTTGTGTACCGGACAAAAATCCACCCAACAGAATGTTACGTAAATCTCATTTGGATACAGAAATTATTTTCACATTTCTTTGATATTACAAACTGTAATCAGGAATCTTAAAACACATACATGATCGAACAGTATTGCTGTCTATTTCTCTTCAGCGTCAAGAGCACTTTTCTACTTTCTTTTTTCAAGAGTACTATCGTCTATCTAGTTCCTCGTCAAGAGAAATTCGTTCTTTTCCTTTGTTTCCGTTTCGAGTCAAACCTTTTGTTCTTTTCCAGAGTTAAAATTTTTGTGTTAAACAAGAGTTCTGTGCAGAAGTCTCCAGTTCTTGTCAAGGGTACTCGTTCTTTTCCTCAAAGTTACCAGTTCTTGGCAAGACTTATTTTTTTTCTTTCCCTGATTCTCTAGTTCTTCCAAGGTGCATTTTTTTCCTGAAAGAGAGAGAGAGAGAGAGAGAGAGAGAGAGAGAGAGAGAGAGAGAGAGAGAGAGAGCTGCTGTTGTTGAATGCAATTTATTTTTTATTTCCTTATGTCATATGTTTAGAAGACAGCCATTTACCCTTATGTCATATGTTTAGAAGACAGCCATTTACATATGTAGGAATTGATTCTATCAATATATATGACCAGGATATGTAAGTCTATTGATAAGTGTACTTATTACTGATACATTCTTGTAATTAAATAGTTTAATTAGCAAATTAAATTAACTCGCGTACCATGCCTTTGGTCACACATCAGTAGTATATTAAAATTATTAATAATAATATTTCCATTGCCCACAGAGGGTCGGGAATGCGTCAACTGCGGAGCGACGTCGACGCCCCTTTGGCGTCGGGACGGCAACGGCCACTACTTGTGCAACGCCTGCGGCCTCTACTACAAGATGAACGGCCAGAACAGACCGCTCATCAAACCCAAGCAGCGCACGGTAAGTAGAGAGAGACCAATTCCAGTTGGGTCTCTCCAGTCATTTCTCCTCCACTACTTTATATCACTTATTTCCTTCTGATACTGATTGACTGATGTCTCTTCTTGTTGAGTCAGACTATTGGTTCTCTTCTACCAGACCCAAACTCTTCAGCTCGAGAACACCAGGGCCACCGCTCCCCCTCTCCCTCTCCCTCTGCATCCCCCCCCCCTCACTCAGCTACAACAACTAGTACTCTTCTTCTCTCGGCCATGTGCGAGGGGTGGAGGGGTCCACACTCCCTCCCCCCAATCAATAGCAGTGTGTCTAATCTCCCCCGGATCGTACCTTATCCCCCCAGAATCAAAACCCCGCCTTTCCTATCTTGCCATCTGGTCCCTCGTCCATTGATTCGCTCTCGCAGGGGAAAATGGGAGGAGGAAGAAAGAAAAAAGGGAAGAGGGAAAATGGAAGTTACGAAAGGGGGAAATGGGAAAAAATATGTTTGTCCCTCTTTTGTGGCTACATTTGAGAAACGGCCATGAGTGGATTATTGACTCGCCTATACATTCCCTTTTTGCATCCGGGAACTGATGGGAACCGGAGGGTTGCAGGAAACAAACGAAGGGAATGGGAAAAAGGGCTCCGATAGGTATTGGACACAGCAAAGGTCGCTTCACTTCGCTAGAAGGACACAGTCATGAACGTAGACCTCAACAAAAAGCTCTTATTGATTTGTTGATACTTATTTTGTGACAAATTTTTCTTTAAATACATTTAATGTTTGGTGAATCAACTACTGACTACAAGCGATCATCGATGCGTGAATATTTACTGTACTCATGCTGACGATAAAAAAAGTTTTCTACTTCATTCACCTTCTTTTTAGAATAGTGCTTATTGTGTTTTGTGATGACTATATATATATTTAGCCTCTACGATCTAGACTTAACAATAAACTGAATACTGAAGATCCCCTATTTATTATGTCTGGAAAAGGAATTAGAGATTTGTGTACAAATTCTGTAGTTTCATTCCTGTTAATTGTGCCTCCCACTCATTTGCCTGAAGAATTGAGTCACTGAATCATTCAAAATTCTTTGAGGCGAAACTGACGATATGATTCTCCTTCTCTTCAGTCGGCCAACCGTCGTGAGGGCACATCCTGCGTCAACTGCAAGACGCAAACAACGACGCTTTGGCGACGCAATCAGAATGGCGAACCGGTCTGCAACGCCTGCGGCCTCTACTACAAACTCCACAACGTAAGTTTGAAGTTATTTCCATTTCTCGATGTTGAAGTCGTTTTCCCGTAGGGAATTCTGGACGGCTTCAAAGTATGGGTTTTAGCGTCCATGCCAAGAATTCAAAGAGCACTTGTCCAAAGTAGTGTCTCAATTTCTGTGAAAATAACATGAAAATGTTAATATTCGTTATGTACACACAGACACTATATATATATAGTATATATATATATATATATATATATATATATATATATATTCATATACATATATATATATATAAAGAGAGAGAGAGATAGAGAGAGAGAGAGAGAGAGAGAGAGAGAGAGAGAGAGAGACCTATCTGAAAGAAACATATTTATCTATCTACACTCACATTATTTTATACATATATGTGTGTGTGTGTGTGTATGTAGAGAGAGAGAGAGAGAGAGCGAGATAGGTAAATAGATAAACAGATATATATCTTTGCATGTGACTAACAAGAACCTCGGTGATGTCGTTAGCAGAGCCAGCCAATTAGTGTTATTAAGGTTTATTCACATGAAACTATATGTTAACAATATAAGTGAACGAATTGGTTTATAACGAAATCTTGGAGTTAGACCCATAGTGCTCAGTGACTAAATCGTGTTATTTTAAAACAACGAATCTTAATAATTTTGTAAAAACCAATTCCTCAGTTTCAATGTAGTATCCAGTTGATATGCAGCCAAGAAACAGACAGACAGACAACCAGGACAAAATACTGAGGCTCCTCAGCAGAGGAAAATGCAGAAAAGAGGAATTAATTCCAGGATAACTTCCATCGCAGAGATGATGACTCTCAATCACGGTTTATGCGCCAATGCGGGACGATGTTATTTTAGATAGAATTGGAAAAAATTTTAGCATCTTTGCTGACGGATGTTGTTGCTATCATTATTATTTCATGACAGAAAATCGTTGAAATGGTGCTTCGACAAAGAAATGAAAGCGAATGAGAATTAAAGAGGATATCCTTCGGGCTGAATAAAGCGACGCAATTTAGGTTGCAAATTAATTTGTTCCTTAACTGTGAATAGTTTGTATTTTCAATTTTCTCGTCATCGACGTAAAAACTAACCATTGAAAGATGACAGATTTATACTGTAATCTTCTGAGGCATTTTTACTTTACACCAAAAAAATTTTTTTAATGTAACGGTAAACGTAGCTGCCCTATCACCCCGCGAAATTTGTCAATTTTTTTTAACCAATTCCCTGATTAGTGGAACTACTTTTTCCGGCATGATTGAGCCCGGAAGTCGTTATGTGATGAGTTATTTTTTTATAATAATACCCACCATAAGAACATTACGATAATATTCAGATCGCATCCTCTATTAAATAACTATTATCAGTGTAAGCCATAATTATCTCGCAGCAAATATGAGCATTGCCTCGCTGTCACGCTGTGATAAATCCCTAATTGAGACGGGCAGTTCTAATTCCGACTCGTAATTGCGGTGAAGAAATGTCTACTTTGAACCCCACTCCAAAGAAAGACCCAAATTCATTTGATTCACAGTTAACCGGAGAAACAGGTGTGTGTTGTAGAGGGTCTGGCGTCGTATCACTACTCGCTCACTCACTCACTCACTGCCTTCGGCCATCACGGCGTATCCCCTCCAATCGTGCGTAAGGCGGAATTCTCTCTCGATTCAATGGGAGTTTCGAACCTCGTGACCTTGACCATTATAACTCTATATTTCTATCGTAGGCGAAGATTTAATGGTAGTCTACAAATCTGCCGAAATTGGGTATATTTACCTGACCCGACAAATTATGGTGATCGTAAATGTTGTCTAATGCTCATTGAGACAAAAGGACGAATATGAATGTGGGAACATACTTGAGTCGCATCTCCCACCTCGTGTTACTCTACTATTCTGTCCTGTGCTTATGAACACTGATCTACGTGATGGCCGTCATGCGAAGGTTTTCCATCCATTTCCGTTGTTTTGCTTAGCATTAGCAATACGGGTGGTGCGTAGTCTTTAACGGAGACAATAACGGCATCGTATGAAATCTTTGACCTGCCGCCTGGAGCAATGAAAGCGGTCATCTTTTATTGAAAGCCAAAAGCAGAAGAAATGGGATCAGATTTTCTGAGTACTCCTCCGTGCCTTTGTATGAGAGAGGAGATCGGTGCTTTTGTGATTACAATTCTGAGCCTGAAAAGCGTTTTCCTGTAAGCTTTGTTTTTCTTGACCGGTTTATAATCTAGAAGCAATCTCTCTCTCTCTCTCTCTCTCTCTCTCTCTCTCGTGTTTGTGTGTATATGTGTATGTATGAGTGTGTGTGCGTGCATGTGGCCAATGAAAGTATCCCGATCAACCAATTTTTGCTCCGGAGAGTGCATAACTTCGGCACTCTCTATGCACGCCAGCCAGATGTCACTAGGTGAGCTGACATGACTGGCACTGGCCGCTTGTGTAAACCTTAAATGCAACGTGGTTAAGAATTGTCATACCCCAAGTGCAACCAAATTATGGGGTATCTAAAAACAGAAGTCCCCGAGTTTGTACGATCTGCAAGGTGTTGTGGACGTAATGTTAACTATTCACTGGGACCAATTTCCTTATTCATGACCGAGGATTTTCTCGTCTTAGTTATTCAGAAGAAAGCGAAGATGGGTTACCTCCCTTCAAACATATGTTCCTCTAAAACCAGAAGCCCCCATGTGACTGGAGAGAGCTCGAGGGAATTTAACCTTAATGACCTCCCTCCGTAAGGACAAACTTTTCGTATCGGAGGAGGAGGACTGAGCTAAGAGCTGTAATTATTCCAAAAGTGATGTAAAATATAGCGGCAGCCTTCAAACATCTGTCCGTGGGTGGAGTGACGTATTTCTAGACGTCGATCGTCTGAGGGATTCGTTTTACACACGTCCTGTGGGCGGTCGTCGGGAGTGTCGCTGACGCCGCGCTCAGCGGGGCTGATGGTGACACTCACTCGCCTCCGCTTTGTTGATTGTTGAACACTCTCGCTCTCTTTCTGAACTGCTTTTTCACTGCTCGCTATATTGGTCAGGCCCATCCTATTTCCTTGTGTTCGAAGTTTTTTTTTTTTTTTTTTTTTTTTTTGCTACATAGTTGGTAAAGCAGGGATGATTCTCTCTCTCCTCTCTCTCTCTCTCTCTCTCTCTTTCTTAGAATACTGAGGACTTTCTTTCATGTAAATTGACCAGGACGGTTTAACCCTTTGAACCTATTTTAACTTTTTTTTTCCCCTTCTCTTAGACAGACCACAAAACACCGGCGTCAACGTTTCCCCTTTTCTGCAAATGTTTCTCCATTTCCTCCTCTTTTTTTCCCCTTTTACTCTCCTCATTTTTTCCCCTTTACCCCTTTCTCCTTCTCTCCTTCTCGAGTAATTATCATCGACGAAACCGCTCATTTTTGGTGTCATATAACAAGAGTCCAACTCTCACAGACAACTCGAGCTGGAAGTGGTAGTTTTTTTCCTTTCTTTTAAATATAATATGTTTACCCAACGCAACAGGGAGGATGAGTGAGCTGCGGAAACGGGAGAGGAAGCGCTCCCTCGATGAAAACGCCCTTATCTTTTCATCTTAATGCTGACACTTAAGTACTACTATTATAATACAATAATACTAATAATAATCAACCATTGTATGTTGAACAAAGAATGTTAATAACCACAAAGAGTATCGTCATATGTAGACATTCAGAATTGCGTGAGATTAGTTTGGGCTTCTTGTCCGTTTCAACAAAACGAAAGAAACAGATGTCCTAAATAATTATTCCTAGGTCAAAATAAATTATAGGTAGTGTGCGTGATTTGATTCAAATGTTTGCTGTCAACATCTCAGCCTCGTGATCTAAAGACTTTACACCAAACCTTTATATTATCACCAGGTGAGATTTGCGATATATTTCAGGCAAAAACTTTGACTCGAAAGGGCAAAAAAATGCGGAAGAAGAACACTTCAAAGGAGACACTCAAACACACCGACGAAAAAAAAGGAAGGATAAAAAATGAGGTGGGCCTGAGGGTCGGAACTGTAGAACCTTAGGCGCCCTGAATGAAACGTGATATATTGCCCGTATGTCTATTCGGAGAAGCCCTTTTCTGTTTAGGCTCGGGATTCTGCGCTCTTCGCAATATTATCTCATTGATTCCTCCTAGAAGGGAGCTCTCTCTCTCTCTCTCTCTCTCTCTCTCTCTCTCTCTCTCTCTCTCTCTCTCGGGAATAACACTATTGTAAATTTGCTGTATGCATTATCGTAATTATTGTTGTAGTTTCTGTAGTTACAGTTATCGTGGTATTCAGGAAAAGATGTAACCGATTTCTTATGCTATTGTCACGAATCCAGATAAAAGCAATACATAAACAGGAATGAAATGAATGCATTGTTTAAAATGGTGCATTGTTTATGTTCAGTTAATTAAACGTCATTTTGTTATTGCAAGCAAGTTCCTCGAATCACAACTGATACCTTTAAACTGTTAATAAAAAAGGATTTATAATAATTATCCGTCTATTTTCTATTCACAATTGTTACCGATGATAATAATAATATTAATAATGCGATTCCTCCCGAACTCGTCAGAACGTAGACTGAAAAAGAAGATTCCATGACACATTGAAGGCATTTTTGCACATCACATCTGATATTGCAGAATAATTTTTACTCTGTTCGTACTGAAGCGTGTCATAGGCCGTCTGTGTCTCGTGGCCACGAAGTCGCGTGCCATATGACACCGACATCTGACACTCAATTGAAAGTTATGGACTCAAACCCAAAACCTTTACATGGAAAGGTTGCCGCAAAACCGCTTTGTAAACAAAGGAGATAATAGCTTTGTTTGTGGAGGCTGTCGTTACTCTGTCGTGGCTTTTGGGATCTTGAGGAATTTCATTATCCTCGCCTCGTTGACTTTGCCTTTTCCTATTTTTCTTTTCATCGCTTTTGGTAAACGAACATTGTATACGTTTTCATACGCCCGTGACCTAATAATACAGTTAATCATCATTATCATCATCATCATCATCATCATATTATTATTATTATTATTATTATTATTATTATTATTATTATTATTATTATTATTAAGACCTACGTAAAAGATGTCTTTGACTATCGTATAAAGTGAAAGAAAATCACCTGTCCAACACAGGATTCGCTCACCCTAATTTATATGGGATTACTTTTCCAATTTTCAAAGGCAGACCGCTCTTATTTTTCTTTCTCGAATTATCATCATCCCTCAGGTGAGCGGTCCGTAAGATTGAGCTCGTTTACAAATAGCGCTTAATTTGTCGAAATTGGACATAGTTGTAACGCCTTCGTAATAACCATGCGATATGACGTAATGATACCATTATCCCGGAATTCAATTGTGAGGAAGGCACAGAGTCCTAATTTTGTTATTGTTCCTATCTGATGGAGCTGTCCTGTCCCCCCCCCCCCCCCCGTTTCCTCATCTGTTATATTATTCATTATTTTCATTCGAATATGTTTGCTTCAATTTTTTATTAAAATGGAATCAAGCCTTTACATATTAATTTTAGTTGCATTACATTTTTCTGTATTTTGGTGTAAGGTTTTTCTTAAATATAAAATAACCATAACCAGTCTTTTTTATTTATTTTATTACGTTCTGGCAACGCTTTCGAAATGCTCTTCCAATGGCGCTTGGTTAAATAAAATAGCAACTGTACGCTCAGTGACATTATGTTCAATTTGTTTAACCCGTATATTATGATGACTTTGAAACTATTGTATAATGCGTACACGTAGCTTTTTGAGCATGTTTTTAATAGTATTTTCATTATCTTTTTTTTCTTTTTATAGTTATTATCAACTAGACCATAATCGAACCTCATTACTGTATGTAGAGCGAGGGACATATTTAATGTTACTGTGTCAGTGCAGTCAAAATGGATTTTTCATAAAACTTCTGACCATATAGAGTTCAAGATACTTGGATATTCATCCTCCTCCTCCTCCTCCTCCTCCTCCCTCAGCTGAACCCTTCACAGTGACTTTTCTCCGTCATGGTAGTGGTAAGAGGTGCCGCGCTTGGCGACGGTACCTCCGTGCTGGCGCCACGTTCGCAGAGTTCCCTTGTTGCCCCGGGCATTGACTTCGAATCTAATCACGTAGCCTTTTAGTCTGATCTCATACTTTTCATCGATGCACATTTCTTTCATTTTCCTTGCGATGACACTTGTATAATTTTCTCTAATATCCTCATGGTCATTTGCCACATTCGAGTCTGAATAATCACGAAGGTAGTCGAGCGCAGAATCGGACATTTCCTCGCTCCCCTTTGACGTCGGCTCGGCTGAAGTCGGGGAAGGCTTTCCTTTTATCTTTTTATCTTGTTTATCTTCTTATTTCCTGCTTCGACGTCCGTATTGCCCGGATGCCGGCAACCTCTCTCCCACTGAGCTAAATCAATTCCCCTTCCTTCCGTCAGGTCAGGGATAATGACATAAGCAATCACACTGGAAAATAAAAACGTCACGAGAAAACGTGAAAAAAAAAACGGGAAAAAAAAATCTTATTCGCATAAGGTTACATACCACTTACTTTTTTCCTTCTTATTAAATACATACCAAGATAGTTCCTTGTTGAGATCACTTCTACAGGTTGGGTGAGATCATAGTAGTAAAAAAATTTATCTCCAATCACTATTTGTATGCGGTCTATGTATGGAGAGAGAGAGAGCATACGTTTTAAGTTTTTCTTAGTAAGATGGCTCGCTTCACGCCCGTTTTCTTTCGGGAGCGCTTATTCGTTCCCGTTTTCTCTTAGGGCGCTATTTTGTCAGGTTGTGATGGGCCGCGAAATTCCACACAAAAAATCTTAATGGGCTACGCTCTGTCTCTTTTGCATTGAGATGAGCGAACCATTCATTCGGCCAGCATCAAAAAGAAGAAAAAATAGGGGTGGCCAAAAATAGACTAAGAACACGGGGACTTTTTTGTACAGGCTTCGTTCCATCAACTTCCATGTAGGTCTAATTTATATTATTGCTTGGACACCGTTACTTTTTTTTCACTTGTTTTACTAATTAAGGTACATTTTTTATTAATGAAGTTCAATTTGTAACAAATTTCCAGCGCGTACTAACAAGTAATAAAATGCTGATTTATAAAAATAAATAATAACAATATATACAAGTCATGCGGACGCATACACACGCGCGCTTACGAATATATAATATATATATATATATATATATATATATATATATATATATATATATATATATATATATGGGAAAGGGTTTGGAGGGCGCTCCTGCGCATTTGTGTACCTATATGTTCGCTTGTATTTGTATGGGAGAGAGGGGTGTTTACATCTATATACGATAAAATTATATAATTCTCTCTCTCTCTCTCTCTCTCTCTCTCTCTCTCGCTCTCTCCTCTCTCTCTCTCTCTCTCTTCCTCTCTCTCTCTCTAGCTGGATTTTCCCGGTTCAATCACATCGTTCTCATTTGCCGTATCTGCACTCACACGATTTCTTCTCTGGCCTTATCTGAACCATCTCTCGCTAGCTGCCTCCACCACTCGCCATTCTTCACTCGTGTTTTACTCTTGTATCCTAATTACCTCCAGAAGAGGCGGAGAGAAAAAAATACTCCTCGGCAAAAGTTGGGTCACTATCTACATCAAAAAAACCCGAAGTTTAATTTATTAAAAACGCCAACAGAGAATGCAGGGCGCCTTTTGTCGTTATTTAACGAAGACAGGTTAAAAACTAAGCTTTGGAAACGGACTGATTTTTTTGTTTCTGTATTTTGTTCACAGCTTCATTCATCGTCCCAAATCTTCCCCATAAACAACATTGGCCCCATAAGCTTTTGCGTTCTTTCTGTTTCCTTTAACTCTGGTCTCCCAAGTCAGACCATTGTTATGTATGGGAAATCTTGTGCCCACCCCGCCGGCCTCCACCAAGGAAGGCAATTCAACAAAGCACTCCCGATCAACTTCTTGATTAGTTCTAGCACATTTCCCCGATTAGCTAAGACCCCGTGCGATTAGTTACGCTTGTGGCCGGAGCTCGTCTTTCGCCGCCTGGGCTATTTAAGATTAGCTACGGCTGTTACCGGCACTTGATATTGAGAAGTTAATGCGTAGCCCGATGCCTCTTCTCCTCGAGGATGTTGTAACGCTTAATGGCGCTGCCGAGGTCTGCAACTGAACAATCAAGTTATTATCTTGATCGTCCTGCAATACGACGCCGCTTTGATTTTATTACTTACTTCTTTCGAACGAAGTTTTCAAGAATTATTATTAGTACTATTACAAAGAGAAGAAAAAACTTCATTAAGTGAACGTGTTTTCTATTTTCTTTGTGTTAGATAATTTTTTAACACGACCTGTTCACACTTTGTTGCTCTTGGCTCGAGGTAGCTCCTGTCTTCATCCCCGGAGTGTCCTCGTGATATCACCAGGATAATGCAGATAATTGTTCTCAGCGTCAGCTAATAACATAATAGTGTAAACGGTTGATACGTATAAAAATATTACATAAATTTTATTAGCATCTTCAACGCAATTACTCATGCATATCTATCCACCATTATTATTATTATTATTATTATTATTATTATTATTATTATTATTCGAGTACCTGAATCCTAATAATTCAACGTCTTATCCACTCATCTTTTCGCTTCATTTTATATTTTTTCCATTTTTTTTAAGCTTGTTAATCCTAAATAGCGGCCACGACGGTAAATTGACTTATTTTGACTCGGGTCCGCAACCCACAAAGGAAACTCAGTGGCCTGGAAGCAAACCTCCCCGACAGGAGAATGGTGGGTGACAAAACTAGGGTGTGGTGGGTCGTAAATTTGACAGACAAGCGTAGACAAGTCAATACAACAACCGTTCTGGGACCTCACGCCCACACAATAACGCCCATCCGCCCATAAAGCTTTCTTGAATGTGATGTGGCTACTTGGCTAATTAACGATACCAACCTGTTTCTCTCTCTCTCTCTCTCTCTCGTCACTCTCTCTCTCTCTCTCTCTCTCTCTCTCCAAAGAAACCATCACACATTTTTATACAACGTATTACGCACAATATATTTGTCTCAACCCGTGAGGCTATTTCTCGTAAATGTAACGAACGTCTTTGTGTCAGGATAGGCGCTTACTAAATGTCCTTCAGTGTGCATAAAGAATTCTTGCGCAGAACCACTACGAAGGAGGCAAGGAATGAACGGGAAGAAGGAAAATGAAGTCTTGCGCCGATAATTGTGTCTTTGTGGTTTCTGGGTGGGGATGGATCCACGGGAGTGAATCTGTAAGACTAGTGAGCCCATAGGTAGCAACCCAATCGCGTGTGGGCGTGCGAGGCAGGGACCTCGAGGGGGGGTCCGCCCATCACAATAAGGTCTCTCCGGGGGGGCTGCGACCCCACTGTAGGCGGTCCGCCCTGACACACACCATCACAATACTTCTCAAATGATGCCTCCTTCTACCTGATTCCTGTATGGTCGCCCGCTGCGGCCCCCGAAAAAGGGGTTTTCGACGTTATCGAGTTCGGTTTCACGGACGGAATTAGGGTGCGCAGAGGAGCCCCTATGAAGCCTCAACTTGACGTAAGGTTGTGGGCGAATGAAGGAGGGGTGCTTGCTCAAGGGCCAAGTGCGACCCACGGCTCCCTAACTTGACACTGATGGAACACCTGGGCTTGACCTCATACTCGAACTGCCCACGCACCAAGACCTTGCGAACCGCAAGTGCTTCTCTGCTCACAGAATAACAAACAAACACACACACACTCGCGCGCATATTATATATATTATATATATATATATATATATATATATATATATATATATATAATATGCGTGTGTGTATAATGAATGAATGTTGTATGTATGCATGTATGTATGTATGTAAATACATATAAAGTGAAGCTTTACATTGAAGGCAAATAAAAGCAATTTGGTATATTATGCATGTTAACTGACATGTAATACGAGTTTTAATTTAGTTTTTTTTTGAGCACCTTATATCGAGTAAATACTGAACTCTGAATCTCTTTCCCCCTACAGGTAGCTCGTCCTCTGTCCATGAAGAAGGAAGGAATCCAGACCCGTAACCGCAAGTTGAGCCAGAAATCGAAGAAGAAGAAGGGAATGCTCGGTTTACCAGACATGTTGAAGCCTTTGGACAAAGGAGGCTTTGGAGGTTTCGGCGCGGGTGGTTCGGGCTTCGGATCGATGTCTCACTACATGTACGGAGGGCAGATGCACGGCTCTTCCATGGCCGGAGGCTTCATGTCAGCGCCGCCCATGCACGGGATGTCCATGTCAGGCGGCCTGGGAAGCTTTGGTCTATCGTCGGCCGCCGCAGCCTCAGCGGCCTCCCTGGGTCTCAGTTCGGGGTTTTGCACAGTAGCTGCGTAGGGAACCTTTGAGGATTCATCGTTGTTTCATGAACACTTCATGAAGTCCAGTTAATGGGACACATTACCTGATGTTACCCATGCTCAGGATATGGGTTTTATGGGGCATACGCCCTTTTGTACAAAGAGAGTGCCTGCGAGTAGCGGGGAACCTGATGGTAGAGCCAAGGAATGACGAAGATTGATTAGTGGAATGTATTTGGCATTTCGAAGACTGCTGTTGCAGACACCAACAAAGAATCAAATCACCGTTACTAATAGTAATGTCTCGATGAGAGGGTGATTGGTTGACTGGTTGGAACTTATCAGGAATTGTAACGACCAGCACCATGGTTAGAGTCAAAAGGGAGCTCGAAGACTATGGTGTCATGACCTTTAGTAAACTGAACTCAAATACAAAATAAATTTGCAATCCACTCTCCTCATTAGAGTCTTCATCTGTCTTACTGGGAAGCAGTGAACTCGAAATGATGGTGGTAGATTGACTCGGCGCTTGGTACAAAAGAAGAGTGAGACGAGGAAAAGCCGGCATTTTTGTGTGATGAGGAGGAGGAGGATCTGACTGACTGAAAAATGACGCGGAGTCGATCAGGTGTTCAGTTGGTGAGAGGAGTCGCTGGCGTGTGTTAAGAAGTGTTTGTGAGGTCGTCACTGTACCTGTAGTGGGATGGTAGCAGAGGCAGTAGCTGGGGCCATGTAACGATGCAAAATACCTTGAGATAGTTAAAGTCCAGACTGTACAGTGTATATAGTGTAAAATAGAATGAATAGATATTATTTAATACATCACCAATTTCTTGTCCTAGTTTTAAGGAACGCATCATATTGCATATTGTAATATTGTGTTATGTAATTATGTGATACAAAATAAAGAGATTTTTACATATTTTTCTTTATTTTCCTCCGGCAGTTTTTTGGGGTTTCAGTGCCTGTTGAAGGAGATATCATGGACGACTATACTCTCAGTCTATTCTACAAGGATCGAAAACAGACAGTTGCATGGGTAATGACAACGGGAGAATCCTGCCAGTCTTTACGATGAGGACTAACTTCAAATACTAGACTTGACGAATAATATTTATCTGATCTGGAATAAGTGAAATAGGAGGCCTTTCATTTCATGCTCTTTGAACAGAGTGACATGTTTCTCGTTTTCCCGTATACCCGCTGCTTCAAAAATGTAGTTATTGCATGAAAAGTTAACTTTCTAACATATTTAATTAAGAATAGTTTTCTCGTGACTTCATGACATAAACTGCGGTAAAAAATAAGAGAAAAAAGGATTGCTCTAGTTTGCAAATTCAAAATTTAATGATACAAGACCTCTTCACACATAGCTTCAAGGATATTATTTTTTTCATGTTACATGAATAATAACTTGGTTAGTCACATCAGACGAAATACAAGTTATACGGACACGGAAGCAGTTCCGGTGACACGTTCGCTGTCAAACAGATTCGTTGACTTTGTCCTTTTACTCTACCTTGGCTGGGGTGTAAGTAGAATGAGTTAAA
>NC_087210.1:41743306-41753306 GCF_015104395.2 Macrobrachium nipponense | reverse complement strand
TAATCCAACTCCTATCTCAAATCCATCCGTCTCACCAACACTACTCCTCACTCTAGTATACACATTCCTGTACATCTCCTGAATAATTCTGACATACTTTTCCGGCACCATCTTCTCCCTCAAACATCTCCATATTTCTTGCCTTGGCACTCTGTCATAGGCCTTTTCAAGGTCTATGAATACCAGATGCAGGTCTCGTTGTTTTTCTCTGAAATTATCGACTAACAAAGTTTTTATCAATGAGAGGCTTGTCCCTTCGCTTGCCCTTTCTGTGTGTGTGTATATATATATATATATATATATATATATATATATATATATATATATATATATATATATATATATATATATATACATATACATATTATATGGAATAAATTTACCTATCTAGCTATTAATCTATATATTCATATATTCCTATGAGAGAGAGAGAGAGACAGAGAGAGAGCGACGTGTTCCAAACTCAGTGACCAATTATCATAGCGGAGTGGAGCTGATTTTCAATTAATGAAGAGAACCTGGATTCGACATAAATAGAGGATATATACAATAACTCCTCCTTTTGCAAATGGCAGATTGTAAGTTAATGAAAACAACAGTAGACAGACGATTGCAGAGCTTAACGGTAACTGGAAAAAGCCACTATGAGTGAAAGTCGGTACTTATTAATATCACGAAATAAGTATGGCAATGGTGGTATTATGGATGTTGCAATGTTGTCCCAGAGGGGGGGTCGCTTAAGCTCGGGGGACGTGGTCAAACCAATACTGAGAAAGGGTCGTGCACGTGACATCATCAGTTGTTTGTGCCATCTTGCTGGTTACCCGAAAAGACCTTCAATAAGGACATCTGAGAAATTTAGATGAAAAGAGACAGACTGGAACTCAGGACAGAGAATTCTTTTGCTGTGAGGTGTCATAATGAGAGGAGTGGGCCCTTCATATATCACATCGTTTACCACGTAGGTACATGAAGAACCGAAATCGATTGCTAGTGGTTACTGAGCTAGAAGAGTGGGAGCCATCGCCTGATTCAAGACTGAAAAGGAGCACATTTAATTTCCAAATGGCTAAGCAAAGCACATCGTCTGGAACATAAAATTATTTCATACATTCGAAAAAGTACACGGATTTCATGACGCCAGATGACAGAAAGTTATGGGGTGTAATGCAACAACATGGCAGTACTGTGTAGGCACCATAATTGCAACTGATTTAAAATGAATTGTGCCTTGTGACAGACTAGTTTCTTGGGTACCCTCCCATCTTGTGAAAGGCGTAGTATTAGTAAACGATACTTATACCGAGTACCCAAAAGGTTCGAGTTGCATAGTGGAACAACCCTTGTCATCAGTGCTGGGCTTTTAAATCAACTGACATGAAAAAAAATGGAAGGGAGAGTAACCCCCAAAGGATGCACATGTTTGAGTTTGAATAATAGTAACATCAACGAGATAATAAAATATATTCATGTCAGTAGCTATGATGAAATTGGCTTTAAGGTAATAATGATAATCACATTAATGTTTGAAATCAACAATAATATATCTTCAGGGTGTAACACGAATTTATGCAAATACTTTGGGAAATGAAAGAAAAAGTCATTCTGAGCAGAAAATGTTCTTTAAACATATGGATTTTAAGGCTTTGTTTGTCTGTGAGGTGAATTTTTAAAATAACCTTTATCATCAAATGACCAGGTAAGATGGCGCGCACGGGATATCGGAATAGGGGGATGGGGAGGGAGCTGATTAGTTCACTTGTTACTCTTAACAGCTTCACTTTTCCGCCAAGAGCATGTCCAAGTTACAAGGCCAGATTCCTTATTCATTTTGCGAGCAAGAAACTGGAGACAATGCTTTACGGTTCCAGTAATGTGGAATATGCGGTTATGAAGCTTATTTATGGGTTTTGCAATTGTGAACTCCACTGTTATAAAAAAAGGAAATCAGCAATTGGGCCAATGTGAATAAAATTCTTCCAAATTGAATGTATTTTTTAGCTACTGAAGACAGGGGAAATATGCTTGTATCATAGGAAATTTCTCCCTCTCCATCAATGGTATTTACTGGATTCCGATAAAGAAAAGAAAAGAAACGCAAGACGAATGGAATCTCCCGTCAATCAAAGTTAGGCATATTCATTACACACCGAATCAAAGATTCAAAACATATTGCCAAAAACCTCTCCGTCTCCATCAAAAGTATTCATCACACACCAGTTTAAGGGAAAAACATACTTAAGAAAATGCTTTCATCTCTGTCAGATGAAAAAGACTTTCTTGATACGTAAAGCTAATCATTAAAACTAGATTACGGTGAACTCTGTTTACAGGTCATTTACTAATAGAAAGGAATGTAATGTTACATTTTAAAAAATGTGCGAGAAAAAAATCATAATTAAATGTCTATCAATCCAGTTACCTAATGCACTTCATCACCCCTTTCCCCCAATATCCCTGATTACTCAGACATCGCGTGCGCCATCTTGGCCGAGAGTAGCGTTAAGGAAAAATGGTTATTTTAAAAATTCACCTAACAGACAAACAAAGCCTTAAAATGTATATGTTTATGAAACATTTTCTGCTTAGAATGACTTTTTCTTTCATTTCCCGAAATATTTGTATAAACTCGTGTTACACCTTGTATATATACTTGGTTGGTAACAATAGTGCTAATATTAATACACATACCGAACACAAATATTTTCAATATTCTTACAGTAAGCTACATTAACATTAACAGTAATAAAACAGTGTAACTCTTCACACGATTAAATATAATGCAGTGGAAATCAGCAAGGTTTGGAAAGTGATTACAAGTCAGTAGTTTTAACCTGAATAACTATTATAATAATGTGGCAATAATAATAACAGTTATTGCCAGGGAAGGAACACATGAAACTTTTACATAATCAAAACATTACGAAAAGCAAAACGTAAAACACAAATTAACAATTAACTTATAGTTAATACCTATTGCTAAGCCTAAATTGGTGACAGAATTATTAGGCAACATTACATTTTCACTGGACCAGTCCAAGACTTAGGTTGGAAGAAGTAAGGGTGATGACAAATACCCTTACTTCTTCCAACACAAGTCTTGGACTCGTCCAGTGAAAATGTAATTTAGCCTAATATTTCTGTCACCAGTTTAGGCTTAGGGATAGGTATTAAGTTGAGATTATAAGTTAATTGTTAATTTGTATTTTTACTTTTTGCTTTTCGTAATGTATATATATATATATTATATATATATATATATATATATATATATATATATATATATATAATAGTATATATATAAGTCATATCACATTTCCGTGATTCATATACATATATCGAGCTACAATGTCCTTTAATATCTAATTCGCTCTACCTCGGAATTAATATATTTTCATATATGCTTAACCGAAGGGGAATTTTTTCTCGATAATAGACTTGCCTGGACCAGGGCGCGAACCCGTGGATCCTTTCAAACCCAGGAACGTCAGTGAAGCTTTACCTACTACACCAGCCTCTCGCGGTGGTGTAGTAGGTAAAGCTTCACTGACGTTCCTGGGTTTGAAAGGATCCACGGGTTCGCGCCCTGGTCCAGGCAAGTCTATTATCGAGAAAAAAAAATTCCCCTTCGGTTAAGCATATATGAAAATATATTAATTCCGAGGTAGAGCGAATTAGATATTAAAGGACATTGTAGCTCGATATATAGTATATATATATATATATATATATATATATATATATATATATATATATATATATATATATATATGTATGTATGTGTAATAGATCAATATGCCTTACCGCCATAGCTGCTGAATTGTAGATGGACCCCTGTCTAAAAAACTATTGCAGTAGTTGCACCCACCTACTCAGAATGCTCATCACTAATGCACCAAAAGCTTCAACGCGCAGCAGTGCGTTAGTTGTTTCTATCAGACACTCACTCTCACACTTCAAGTCTGGTCCTTCTCTTTTGTTTCATCTGTCCAGCATTTTCATTTCAAGAGCAAACGGTGACTCACTATTGTACTATTGTCAATATTTTCCTTCAACATGCTCGTCCAAAATGGAACAAGCAACAAAAAACGAAGAGTTACGAGTAACCAAAGAATAGCAGCAAAATTCCTTTAAAAGTTTTTCTTGCTTACTTTGCAGGAGAACAAAATGTTCGTGGATGATGAATCTCTAATGAAAACATAAGTTGTGAAGAGCTGTGTTCAAAGATCTGGAGTAGATAAAAAGTCAATCGTACACTCAAAATGTATCCTAAAGTAAGTCATCTAAGCTGGATTTTGCCTCGAACAACAGGAATCGATCATAGTCCTTGATACTGCTAACGAATTTCAAGAAATGCAAACCATCTGGAAGAAAACTGAATGAATCTGGAACTCAATGACCGTTCGATGTATTAGGAGTGCTGGAGTTTCTAAAGACCTACAGCTCTAATTTTCAAACGATGAAAAGGATGGTATACAGTGCAATTGTGGTTTTGCTTCGACTCCTAGACGTTGTGTAGCAGATGTTATCATCTGCCGAGACGTCGCTCTCCAGTATGAATTATGGCTTTAAGCACGAGGATTTCCATTCTTAACCTTTGCACTTGACTCTGGACGCCTGTGCTTCCAGAGTGAAAAACTGTTTGTAGTACGGATTGTTAAAAGCTATGTGAAATTATGCTTTGTAGTCATAAAAAGGCTCACGTTGAAGCCCTTGTTTTAGTGAGATTATCCTGATGCACCCCACATGAGATATAACGTTCAGCCGTCATCTACAGTTTCGTATGCGTAGCCAGGTTTTCATGTTCCAGGCTGAAATAGGTTGGTGTGTTGCTAGTAATACTTAACGCTTCTTCATGAGATTATAAATATAAATATGCTTGGGTGAATGAAAATATGATCACACACCCATGTGGGTGATTTTTTTTTTCGAACGGTAGAATTTCTGTTAGATGACTGACCGAATGATTAAAAAAACAAAATTTTTTTGCAGCCACAACTACCACGGCTACTGACGCTTAAACGAATTTTGCTACTATATTATAAAAAAAAAAAAAAATCAGAAAATGATGCAAGAGAACAGCTACTGCATCGTAGGAATCAAATATATCAATATTTTAGATAAATATTTGCAAATGAAAAAAGACCACCTATTGCATCATAATCACGATTAGGAGGTTAGGTTAATGTAAGCATATTAACAACTTTATTTGATCCCGAAGACCACCATGTGTAATAAAACTTAAATTCCCATTAGAATTGTACATTATCTTATCTCGTAAGATTCCGGACGAAATACGATATGTCGCTTGTAAGAAAGCGCTTCTCCGTTCCCCGAGCCTTGAGCCTGGGCGGGGCATTCGACAAGCATATGCTGTCATAATCACTGGGAAGGACAGATGGGGTCGTTACCTCTACTTATTGGGGACTGAATGAACCATGTATGACCAACACGAGCAGGGAATATTTCGGTTCCCTTTCCCTTTGTACCACACCATATTTTAAGGATGAATGTTTCGAGACATTTCTCTCATATGCTCAAAACTAATTTACGTCATTATTCCTACCAGAAACACCGGATCGACTTTTAGATGCAAAAGACGACGTCAAGATTTGGGCAGCACACCCTCTTGGAATCATGCTACGGGTTTTGCTAGTTGTTCTGCCCTTGCGTCTCTCTCTCTCTCTCTCTCTCTCTCTCTCCCTCTCTCTCTCTCATACGAAAATGTGTTTTGAATCCCGTCCTAATGGGAAAACACATTTTTATTTGAGATTAAAGTATAATATTGATTTCTTTCTCCTATGGAAAAATTTTAATTTTATTGCTGTATAGCAATCTCTCCCTATATAACCTTCAACAAAATGCAGGTAATCTGTTTCAAAATAGGCATTTTACCGCAAGGGAATGCCTTTGAATCCTCGAACAAACCTCAGTTATCGTTTCTTTGAGTTTTTCTTATTTTGCAAATATTAAAGAAAAGGTTTTGATGTAAGAAATCATTCATATAACTCATATATAAAATCACTCAGTAATACTGTACTTTACTGTTGTGCATAAAGAGAAGCGCCCCAAGAGGAATCGTCGTTGTTGGAGACCTACAGGAAGTGACTATTCCTTCTGCAGAAAGGAGGTCTGTCGGGACACGAGCGGTACAGGAGGTTCGCTTATTTCACGGATGCCAGCCGTTGGAACTTCTAGGGAGTCATACTTCAACGATTGTTTCAGTTTCCGCTTTTCAGATCTTAAAGGAATACTTTTTGCTTCCTAAATTCAAACTGATGGTGTGGAATATAACTGAAAAGGCAAACTAACAAGTGTAATCTCCAATGTTTTAAGCATGATTTTTCGAGGGCTTGATGTAAGTTGCGTTGATACATAAAGCCGGTCAGGATATCTGCACTCACTCTGCTCTGAGTACGAGCAAAAAAAACCTTGCTCATTTAACAGATGAATACATCGTTAAGGTTTAGCGGAGCAAGGTGACATTCGACCTTGAAGAAAATTCATAAGTATCAGATTACAGAGATGTTGATGTGCTCAACAAAAACACTTGTTCTGTATCTTTCAAATCTAACGGACCCTCCCTATTTTACTTGACCTATATAACGGAATTTTGTGAGATATTGCAAAACGAATTCAGGATCTTCTTCATGAATCGCTGCAGCTCCCTTCCTTCCTTTACCTGATTTCTAGGATTTTGCAACACTTCCGAAATGACGTTACTCCTTCCTTTTTTGTGTTTGTGCCTGCTTATGGAAATCAAAGGAATGAAGAACTGCAAGACATCCTATAGGTGAAATAGCTCTGTCAAATGGTACTGCAGGGAAACTAAACCACCACATAACCAGGCTTAAGATGACTGACAACTAAATAACAGTTTTATGTTTCTTTCGTAACATTTACACACACACACACACAAACACACACATAAATAAGCGAATACCACACGAAAATGATAGTCAGGAATATATGTATAATATATATATATATATATATATATATATATATATATATATATATATATATACACATATATAGTTTATTCATATATCTTGTCTTTCTATGTGCAACAACAAAACCCTGCCAGTAATGAATTTCCCGTTTACAGTTGCTATCGTCTAGTAGTGTAGTGTCGGCCTTTCTTACTACTGGTCCGTATTTCAGCATGCAGAATAAATGTTTTACGTACCTTGATACGAACCCAGGACAGTAACGTCCCAAGGATCTGGACTTTCTTTGTCGGCTCTGTCTTATATTACACATATTACAGTCAGTTTTTACGAAATAAGTACACAGGCAGGTGCATATATATATATATTATATATATATATATATATATATATATATATATATATATATATATATATATATATATGTGTGTGTGTGTGTGTGTGTGTGAGTGTATATATATATATATATATATATATATATATATATATATATATATATATATATATATATATATATACGCATTCATGTGTTTTATACCTAAGAATTATACATTAAATGAACAGCTATATTATGTAATTTAAGTTATAATTCCTCGTCCCAAATAAGCAAAGACTAATTAACCTTGGCATGAGATCATTTGAAAGGAAATGGTAATTGCCCACTGTTAAGAACGAACGTCTGTTTCGGGCTGCCCAAGTTGCGTCAGAGATGCGAGAGGGGTTAACGGTTCTGATTGTAAACATTCCTTACTGGATTTGCGCGACTGTTTTTCCTCATTATACTCAGTTTTCTGGCAAGGTATGGATGGTTAAAGGAGTATGGAATAACAAATTTGATTTGTTACATGGAACTTGAACAATTATTGATGATTTCATTCAAAGGAGAAAGTAGGATAAAGGGGATGGACAAGGTAACTAAAATTAGAATGATGTGGGATGAAGAAAAGTAAAAGAAAAAGGGAAACAGCCCTAAAGAAAGCGATGGAGTTGCCAGGATTTTTTAGGGCAGATCAGTTCCTTAAAAAATGAAAAAAAATACATGACAATATGGAACCTCGAATAACGGGGCTGAAAATTTTCGATAAAAGTCATTTGGTAAAGGTGAGAAAGTTCGACATTATTAAAGAAAGTTACTTTGAAAAGCAAAAATGGAAGGCAAAGATTTAAAAACCAGAAAAGACATTGAACAGCGCAACAGAAGTACCAAGATTCCAAATGGTCTTTCCGAAGTACATACCAAACATTTTCGAAAGTCATCTGTATTCGTGATATGCTGAGGAGGTCTATCAACGAAATTGCCGTGGACGTCAGATTCAACTCTGAAACTGAGTTGAGTACTTTTCCTTAAGGGTGAGTCATGAACCACGTGGCGATTCGCTGGTTTTAGAATTTCGACCAAAGGGGCGAGAGGTAGAAGGTCCTTACAGTCGCGTTGAATCACATCCCATCCCAGCGTTGAATGGAGTCATTATTCGAAGCTCTTTAATTACAAGGTTTCAAGGAGGAGGCTGTTGGTGCTGTGAGGGTCAGTGACAAGGCTGCTCTCGCTTCTTAGTGCCATTGTCAGTGATGGCGGAGAGGAAGGGAACAATGCACAAGGAAACTTGTGAATGTTAAATCTCTTCCCTTTTGCCTGATGGGTATTTAATATTTATTAAATCAATATGGCCATCGTCCTTGCGACGCCAGTAAGAACTAAACAATCAATCAATTAGTATGGTCATACGATAAAGGACAATTGAAATCCAATTATGTTTGGGTAACATCCCTCTTTTTTTATGGCAGACGCAATTCAACCAGTGTTTCCACCTAGAAAGGCATTTTCGAAGTATGTACTTATGAACGAAAAAATAGCTTGCAACTTACAACAAAAAGATGTCAGTTTTTCATTGAGAGAAGTCACACAAAAATGACTCAGGTTTGCCCAGAGTTGGAGACTTCCCATATATCTTTGGAATGTTTGTGAATAAAATTAATTCCACTAAACGAGTCTATAGTTTTTCTATCATATACTGGGCTTCCAATGAAAGGTTTCAGTGCTGACTTCACATTTAGGTGAAATTCTGGCGTTACTCTCATGTCTATTACTGCCGTGAGACGCATCGAAGCACTTATGACCCTACAAATTCATTCCTATCCCGTTCAATGGCCACAATATCAATATCAATTTCGTATCTATTTAGAGTAAAAATCTAAACAAGTCGAATGCAACACCAATTCTACCATTGGTGGTGGACAGAGCCCCATGTTTAGAATATGCTCTCTCAGGGATCAGTAAGCATAACCCTACCATTTCAAATTTGCCTCATTTGCCGGAAGTAGTATTAACTTGGGTCATCGACCTTGGATCTTACGGCACCCGTTCAACACAAAGGACTAATAGGTATCTGTCAAAGAAAGATGAGTTGCATAATATTTGCTACTGTGTCTCAACGAGATTTTTAAATATGAATCTAAATAGCTCTTTCTGAAGCATTAAAGGTGCCCACTAGACATACCATTGGCAATCCTGAGAAAAGCAAAGAAAGGAATCTGCACTCGTTATAAAAGCAGCTCGAAGAGCAATTCATTTCTGTCTTTCTGGAAGGACGTTTTACGAAAACTTGATACTTTCTTTAATCTTGCGACGAATTCGATGTCTTCTGTATTATAGATTTACGCACAGATAAAAAATACTGACCTTTACCATAATCCCAGATAAAGTCCGAAAGTAAGAAAACATGACGAAATTCAAAGTACATTCATCTTCATATAACACAACGCAAATGGTCACGTAAAATTCGCTATCCACCGCTGGTCACATTTAGTGCGTCTACATCTGTAAGCTAGTTAGTTGCAGCTATGATTTATCAAATTTCATTCTTTTGAGAGCAAGGGATGATCGCTTCCATCAGGAAAGGTCTCCCCTTTTATCCAAAAACTTTGTCCCTCCAATGTATCGGTATTCCCATCATTAAATTGATAAAATTGTTATAGCTGAGCAGTTAATCTCGAATTAAGAGTGAACCAGAAAATATTGCTGAAATGATGCTACTGAAAAATAACTCGTA
>NC_087210.1:41718306-41738306 GCF_015104395.2 Macrobrachium nipponense | reverse complement strand
ATATATATATATATATATATATATATATATATATATATATATATATATATATATATGAATAACTTGATCAAGAAGTATATAAAACGTGATGTTATGTATAAATAAAGGTTTTTTGCCACGAAGGAAAAAATGAGAAAGCGAGATAGCCAAGAACTTTCGGTCCTGTTCGGACCCTTTACCGAGGCAAACTCAGTAAAGGGTCCGAACAGGACCGAAAGTACTTGGCTATCTCGCATTTTCATTTTTTCCTTCGTGGCAAAAAACCTTTATATATATATATATATATATATATATATATATATATATATATATATATATATAATTTTCAAGAACTTCCGGTGATAAAATCGAGCGAAAAAATGAAAGGGTGGACTGGGCTTAAAAGACTAAAGTATTGCATGGCGCGCATACAGTAGTCCGACGATTGCCTGTTCTTTTGGTAAATGGGTAACAACTTCTCTCTGTGAAAAAAGTAAGATAACAACCCTAACTTTTGAGACAGAGCCCAACAAAATAATCTGCAGACCCTATTTCATTGCCATCAATGACATTCTCTCCCTTAGGATTAAGTTTTATTAGTGGTATCCTCATCATATAGTTACCTGGATTGATACTAATCATTCTCATGCATTCTTGCTAAAACTGGTATAGTCGACCACCATGCCTATTCTGCAGCAGCCTAATCCAAGTCATTTTTCGTGCTCTTATTGAAAGAACTTTGATGGATTTTGCTCATGACCAGATGCCATGTTTCGCACTTCTGTTGATAGCACAAATCGTTTCTACAACGTTAGGCAAATGACAACTTCATGACTGAGTTTTATCAATAATGCAATCATTTCTGAGTGAGGATGACAAATGACATTTTTTTATCCCCCCCTCTTATTTTTAGCTGACAGTAGTTCAAAATGATTTAGTCCCACTTACAAATCATTTTTTGCCATAATTGTCACAATAGATCTCCCATACATCATTACTCCAAGGGCTTTGGAACATGAGATTCTTCGAACTCATTAACAGTCTCCCAGTATTTGAGAACGCTTTAGAACTAGCATTGATGGCATATTCTCCCATAAATTAACCCTACTCTGAGACAAAAGTCGTTGGTCTGCTACTAAAAGAATATTTATCCGGTAAAGGGTTTGCAGTTATCGCTCCCTAGCGTACTGGGCACATTTTCGTGTGTGATGTGTTTGTCGGATCGCTCCATATCCTGATCATAGAGGATGTTAGCGATTATATCGAGGATGTTGTCAAGCAAGAAAGGTCCTGAGCAGTGCAAATGTCCTCAGGCTGTTACCCCGTTTCTTCTGCCATTCAGTTCCTCAAATGCTAAAAAAAGAAAAAAAAAATTGTAGTTACAATTCGCGGAGCTTATCATGGATCGCCGTTGTCATAGTTTTGGTCATGTGATCGTGTACGTCACTAAGGTGTTGTGCACACCCAGAGTGTGTCGTGTACACTATGAGAATCATGATGATGTAAATAACCGCAGTTATGAGTTATCTCTACAAACATTTATCAAATTCTAGCATAGCACTTATTTCTACTAGGTTTAACCTTCAACAGTATATCAATAAATAAATTATAAGCCACACTGACACATAAGTGAATAGGTATTCTAATTACTATGATCATCATAAGCTACATAAAGTTATGCATCTCAGTTATGCAGTTCATACCTGTCTCTTATATACCTTCATTATTAACTAGTTGACATTTCAAGTCATTTCCTTGGTTTCCACTTAAAATGATCACAGCCTCATTGTGACAAGACGGATAGTTGTAGTTCAGTCAGAACATCATGATACATTTTGCCACTGTCTTAGTCATTCGTGACATATCGTATCAAGGGTGCAGAGGAACGGTACAGTGAAGAGAAAAGAGATGCGAGAAGGAGGGTAGGTATGGCTATTGGAAGGGCAACAGAACAGTTGAATGAAAGGCTAGGAACAAGAGAAGGCGAAAAGGATATATATAAGATTTCTAACTTGAGGAAAAGGCTGAGACATGATTCGGGTAATTTGGGTGTCATCAAGGATAGAGATGGAAATAGATTGTATAGGGATGAAGACATTAAGAAGAGATGGAGAGAGTATTTTGAACAACTTTTACTGGAAATGAGAGAGAGGAGATGATGAAAGCACAGAGGGTGGAGGAACCAGTGATGGAGATATAGGATACAAAGTTGTAGAGAGCATTAAGTACAATGGAGAATGGTAAAGCACCAGGTCCATCAGAGTTCCAAACTGAAATGGTGAAATTACTAGGTACAGAGGGGAAGAAATGGATGTGGGTTTTATTAAAAGCTATATGTGAAGAGGAAGAAATGCCAAGGGAATGGGAGAGTCTAATGGTATATAGAAGCAGAATGTTATATATAGAAGCAGAAGGGAGATGTCATAAAATGTGGTAACTGCAAGGGAATTAGGCTAACAGAACATAGATTGAAAGTTTTTGAGAGGATACTACATGAGAGGTTAAGAGAGGTTATAAAGATCAGGAAACAGCAGTATTGATTCATGAGAGGAAGTCGGACAGTGGATACCATCTTCATAGTAAGACAGCTACAGGAGCTCTATTGTGCATTTATAGACCTGGAGAAAGCATACAATAGAAATCCAAGAGAAGTAATATTGTGGTGTTTGAGGAATAGGAAAGTCCCAGGAAAGTTGGTTAGGCTGGTCAAGATTGTATATTAAAGAACGAGCACAAAAGTAATAACAGCAGTTATAAAAGAGTCACAAACTGAGGTGTATAGGCATGTGTTGAGGATGGATGCTGAGGAGGGAGTGAAGACAGCTTAGAGGGAACCTGTTAGAGGAAAAAGATTGAGAGCGAGACAGAGAATTAAATGGCGAGATACAGTGAAGGAAGATATGGAGAGAAGAGGTTTGGTGGAGGATGATGCCTTTGATAGAAGGCAGTGGAGAAGGTGCATCAGGCAACCGACCCCTTATTGTAGGGATAACGGTGGGAAAAAAGAAGACATATTGTACCATATATATTATATATATATATAATATATATATATATATATATATATATATATATGTGTGTGTGTGTGTGTGTGTGTGTGTGTGTGTGTGTGTGTGTGTGTGTATGTATGAATGTATATATAAAGATATATATATATATATATATATATTATATATATATATATATATATATATATATATATATATATATATATATGTTACACTAAATGCATAGTCAGGTTAAAAAAAGAATGCAATCCTATTTCGATGGAGAGAGTATCATGAAGAGTCTTGAAATGTGAAGTATAGAAGAGAGGCACATCTGAGTGATTCAGATTAATGTTAATTTGAAAAAGTCTGTGAATGATACAGGAGAGGATGTAAGAATATCAGTTAAAAGGCTGAAGAATGGAAAGGCACTAAGAGTTGAAGAGATTTAAGTATAGAAAGGCATTCAGAGTTCATGAGACTTTCTATCCAGTTCAGGGACTGCAAGCCATTGTTTTTCTCAAATATCTTTCAAACTCATTATTTGATTCAGAATGGTACTTTGACACAGTGTACAAGATACCCCCTGCTAAATTTTACTAATACAGTGCATTGTCAAATGGTGTTAGTTAGTTCAAGACAAAGTCTTACGAGTCAGAAGGACTCAACCACGCAATCGAATCTCCGCCATCCTCCAACCCTTCCCCGTACCTCCCTCCTTTTCTCCCTCCCTCTCTCTCGCAATTTCTTTTTGCTGTTTTTCTCATCTCTCCCCACAGTAGCTATCTGTAATTTATAATATGCAATAAAATAGGTACCGTTTTTTCATGATATATTTCAATACCATCAGATAATTAGAGGGTTCATAATGAAAAGGATAGCGAGGTTTGACGTAACGACCATAATTAATGGGGTAAGAATAAAGTAAGATATCCTGTGAACTAAGGTAGAATTCAGAATTCCTCAATAATTATTAAGTATACATAGCACTGCATAATCCCATATGTATGTTGCATTGATAGCTGCAAATATAGGTATCAGAAAATTAGGAAGGAAAAAGGTGCAATGTTCCCTTTTTTCCAAAAAAACGAAGGACCACGAAATGAGCAGGCAAGGTTAAGCAAAACATGTGGCACGTACACGGAAGATTTGTAGCACGTATAAATGACAGGCCCAAACATCCTATTTTGGAACCTATCTTGAAAATAGGTAAATATATGAATATAGTGCGACACTTTACATTATTTATAAGTAATATAATTCAAGATGCGTGAAACTCCTCATCCACTAAACTCAGTAAGGGTACAGGAATTACATCATAATTACTGGCGTTCGATTTGTAGAAACAAAATTGTTGTGTGATATGAATAGAGAGAGACACCCACAACGATGATATGATAGTGATAGTAGTTTCTCCCAAATTATAACCATTTTTCTTTTTCTTTACGCCAATTCACTTGCTGACGCAATAAGAAAGTAGTCAAAGCTCTGCCTGCTTTGGGGGATTTTTTGGGAGAAGTGTGCAGACCTTGTCTCTCCTGGGGTGAGCAGGGTGAAGGTCATACACTCTTTAGCCTACTCCAATTTGCATAACTTAAAAAAATGTAATAACGATAATTAAATGAACACAGAATCTACAAAAAAAAACAACATATTTATAACATTAAAAATTACTCAAAATAATATAAATAGACAGGAAAGGGGGATGGAGACGGGAGGCCAAGAAAGTGGGTCGAGGGAGGGATGAGGAGGGGAATGGGGAGAGAGGGAAGTAGGGAAGGAAAGGATGGGATAAAGGACGTTCGAATACATAGGTTGGCGATGCTTGGCAACGCCATGTGAGTCATGAGTAAACGCCTTAACCAAAACCATTTGACAATGCAACATATTACCAAATGTTAGCGGTAGGTGTCTCGTACACTACGTCAAAGTATAATTTCGATCAAATAATTAGTTTCAAACAAATTTGAGAAAAACGATGATTTTCAGTCCCTGGAATGGAAAGTCAAGTGTGATGCTCTCGTACGATGGTGATGCTGTAACAGTTTGGCTTACCAGGGATTGTAAGGCATACCACGTAGAGGGAGAAGTAGTAGAGGTATAAGTAAAAAGGATAATAATTGTCCCTAAGTATAAGAAGTAAGTTGGTAGAGATGTCAATACAAATCATTGTGGAGCAACATAACTTATGTGTGATGCGATTATGACTAAGACAGAGACAATATCCAGATGGCTTGAAAAGGAAAAAAGCACCGATACTTAATGAAAAATATAAATCAGTATATATGGAATGGCACCATGTAGAAAAAAATTAACTGACATATGTGAATTTAAGATATAGTTCTTGTTTACCAAGGAAAAGAAAAAATAATATTTGAGAAAATAAGAAAAATGACAAAATTCTTAATTCTTCACAGAGGTCTAAGGATTCATGGTGTGAGCGTAATTTGTTGATATTTAAGCAAAAGACTACGTTATAAAAGTCATGAATTAACCTAAAAGTAATTACCATAATGTAAGTATATATGCATACACACACGCGCGCGCGCACACACACACACATATATAAATGTGTGTCTGTATGTGTGTACTATATATATATATAAGTCATATCACATTACCGTGATTCATATACGTACATCGAGCTACAAATGTCCTTTAATATCTAATTCACTCTACCTCGGGATTAATATATTTTCATATATGCTTAACCGAAGGGGAATTTTATTAGGCTATAATAGAATTGTCGGCGCCCAGACGCGAACCCAGGACACCATACAAATCCAGGAACGTCAGTGAAGCTTTTACCCAGTGACGTTCCTGGATTTGTATGGTGCCTGGATTCGCACCTGGGCGCCGACAATTCTATTATCGCCTAATAAAATTCCCCTTCGTTTAAGCATATATGAAATATATTTATTCCGAGGTAGAGTGAATTAGATATTAAAGGACATTTGTAGCTCGATATATATATATAATATATATATATATAATATATATATATATATATATATATATATATATATATATATATATATATATATATATATAAATATAATAATATATATATATTATATAAGATATTAAAAACAATTTTAATTTTATTATATAAATATAATATAGTATATTATATATATATATATATATATTATAATCTATATATATATATATATATATAAAATATATATATATATAATTATAATATATAGTAGATCAGAAGACGTGAGCAGTTTTTCGGATGATACACGAACAAGCGCTCATGGAAAAACGTTCTTTTTGCATTTTCAAGGCCATATTGGTAGTGAAGATGTAATATATATATATATATATATATATATATATATATATATATATATATATATATATATGTATTGTGTGTGTGTGTGTGTGTGTGTATATATTATATATTTATATATGTGTGTATATATATATACACAAACTTTTAATTGACATTACATTCCATTTTTCCACAACACTGTTCCTTTTTTTCTCTCTTCTATGGTCGTTCTGAAATCTAACGCAGTTCTATTCACTACAACTCCAAATTCCGAGGTCAAGTTATTAAATGCCTTTATATAAACATATATACATATACATATATATTTTATATATATATAGATAGATAGATAGATAGATAGATAGATAATTGTGAGCCCATTAACCCATGGTTCTAACGCTCCAGCTCTTCGAATGCTGGTGTATGTGTGTGGTGTGTGTGTGTGTGTGTGTGAAGGCCGAAGGACTGGGCTCGGTTTGGCTTTTATTTCACCGAGTTATCTTTGGTGTTGACAGGCCAATGGCCCTATTCCGATAAGGTACATAAGCACGAGGATGGTCAGTGCTTGTTCACGTCTTGGAAGAGTCAGAGGGATGAAGACGTTCGGGATGTTGACCCTCCATTCCGAACATCATGGAATCAGATCTTGTCCAAATGCTGGTGTATGGTCATCCTTTGTACAAACAAATTTCCACCAACAGGCAGGACAAATTATGCTTATTCTCAAAGGCTTGTTGTCAACATGGAAGGGACGGTAATAGCTGAGCGGGCACATCTTCTGAGAGTAAATTTTCAAATTACTGGTTAGGGAAATTCATCATTCCATTAGAATGTTATTCAAAATTGTTAAATAAATCTTGCATATTCTCTTTTTAAAATTAAGTCCTCTAATTTTAAAATAAAGAAAAGGTTTTTATTCATATTTCTTCTTTCAAATACATCCTGGCTTAAGGCAAGGTATACCCGTGGGGTATAAAGTCATTAATAATCAATAATCAATAATGGTCCTTACTCTTCTATAATAACCTTGAGTTGATGGCTGAGACAGCTGTCAGGTCAAGCCCAAATAAATGGACCATCACAGCAGTTATTTTCTGTTCCTTAAAATTACTAAAGTGGCACCCATATTAATACTTAATGAGAGCTATCTGGGCTGCCTTCAAAAAGTCTGTATATATATATATATATATATATATATATATATATATATATATATATATATATATATATATATATATATATATATATATATATATATATATATATATATATATATATATATATATATATATATATACTATATATGTGTGTGTGTGTGTGTGTGTGCGGCAAATTTATCGAAATCATTTGCTCGACAGTAAATTCCTCGAAAGCAATGGCTCGAAAAATAATTTCTCGAACTATTAATTCCACGAAAGACAATATTGTTGAGAATACTAATGACCATTTAAAGAATAGATATTGGCTTTCGAGTCATATGCCCTTCGAGAAAAATTCTTTTAAAAAATAATTTTGCAAATAAATCTTTTTAGTTTACATAGGCAAAGAGGTTAAAAAAGTAAAAGACGGTTTTTGAGCAAATTGTAGTTAAAGTACAACAAAGATTATTATTTTGTTTGTTGAACAAATTTTACTTATAATAATGACAGGCACGTTTTTATTATCATTGTTTATTTTCATACATTTAAAAAATATTTTTGCAAATAAAAGTTTTTAGTTTTCATAAGTAAAAGAGTTAAAAAAGTAAAAAAATAAAACGTGTAATATTGCCAGAATATTACACTTCTTGAATATTCTTCTACATTGCACTCTTCGTCATACTTCGTTACAATGTTCTATAATCTCATTGCACAGTCACGGTACTTTTTTTCTGCTAACAGTTGTACCAACGCCTCCCACATATTGCTCAATTCGCAGCTCTTGGAGACTTTGTTCTCGTTTTAGTCCACCAATAAATTTCCAAATAGATGGATGGCAGCATCAATTTTAGCACTGTCTCCTGCATGGTTATGATATCCACTTCGTTTTTGCATATTATCATCGATAGTGTTAGCACGAGGTGGACATTCAAGTTCCTTGCACATCTCGCATTTCCAATATTTCTTGTTTTTCTCAGACTTGTCCTTGATATATAGATATCCGTCCAAACATAATTTCTTTTTTCCCTTTTCGCTCTCCACATATGTTTGTTCCATCTTGAGGGTTCGATTCTTCCGGAAAACTAAAATAGGAAAAAATATAATCGTAAGGTTTAAACTCAAGAAGAAATAATTTATGGCATTTAAAATTCTGTCAATAGTACTCGTTAACAGACCTGGTAATGATTGTTTGGAATACTAATGATCGTTTCAAAAATAGCTATTGGCTTTCGAGAAATATGCCTTAATGAGAAACTGATAGTTCGAGAAATTATTTTTCAAGCAATTGTTTTCGAGTTATTTCCCGTCGAGCAGTTGATTTCGTGAAATTTACCTGTATTCACAAACACACACACACACACACACACACACACCACACACACACACACATATATATATATATATATATATATATATATATATATATATATATATATATATATATATATGTACATACAATATTTCCGAGGTAGAGCGAATTGAATAATAAATGACATTTATAGCTTAATGCTTATATATATATATATATATATATATATATATATATATATATATATATATATATATTTATATATATATATTGTTACGAAGTGCCAAGTATCTGGTTACTACGCTTACCATTCATTTATTGTTACCTTACAAAATCCAGACACCTGAACCCTCACCACAGGTATTAAACGACTGAATACTCTAAAGGCAACAGTGATCCCTTAACAACTTACCAGTAGTGCAGAAAATCAGACTAAGTTCATCAAAACAGGTGTGAGGTAATCTTGTAAGTAATTAAATTAATCAAAGGGCATCACTCCATCAACAACTTTAAAAGTCTAAGTCACTTCAAGTAAATTGAAGAAAAGCAGATTAATCACCACTCTATGTTTCTACCTAACATAATCATAATCATATGCAAATATACTGGCATAAAAATAAAAATACTTATAAAAATTTTAAATACAAAAATTTATTATTAAACTCAAAATTTATAAGTGAAATTCACAATATCAGGGAAAATTACTGTTACTTGAAAACAAAGTAAAGTTTAATTAATTCTTGAATTAAATTAAGTAAAACTAAATCAAAATTAAGTTATCACAAAATTCAAGAAAATTAATTCAATTGAAATTCAAAAGTGTTAAGCAATACTTGAAAATTAGAAATTAATTCATAAGTGCTAAACAATAATAAATCTTGAAAAGAATTCTAAATAAATGCAAATCAATTCACAAGTGTTAAATTTAATTAAATGTGCAATGATTAAGCAATGAAAATAACTAAGTCAATTAAATTGTGAATGTAAATGAAAATACAGAAAAATGTGGACAGTATCAAAATAAAAAGGCACACTTCAACAAGACAATGAAAAAAATGCACAAAATGAAACAAACACAAAACACAAAAATTTGCAATGTGTAAAAGTATAAATCTTTTCACTCAAAACATTGTAACCATCAGTTTTTACCAAACCACTGTTCCTATCAGTTATTAGTTAACCACTGTTCCTATCCGTTATTAGTTTCTTACCAAACCCTCATAACCATTAGATATTAGTTGCAACTAATAAAAATATAACACACTTTACCTTTTTGGTATAACAACTTCTTTCTTTGCTGCAGTCTTGTTTCACTTTACCAAATACCAGGCGCCGTTACAACAACAGTGTTTGTTCAGATTACACAAAAAACACTAATAACACTAAATAAACTCTAAGAAATATCAAATATGAAATTTTCAAGTTACGAGTGACCAATTTAAGTTACATTAATATAATCTCAAGGATGTCGAGAGAGAGAGAGAGAGAGAGAGAGAGAGAGAGAGAGAGATCTGGACACCTCGCTGTTCTAAGATATAATGAAATTCTCTTCCTTACAGAAACTGGACAGGGCAGATGACACAAAACGTTTTTGGGCAATAACTCTTCCAGAAGCTTCGAAATCTTACGCAACTTTTTATACAAAATGTGTAATCTGCACATGGTTTTGACAAAGACATACAAGTATGAGTCCAGTCTGTTAAAAAAAAGACATGTACTCTACTCGATCGATCGAAGCAGAAACCCTTATCACACATGATGACAGATTCCCAAAACACATTGAAGATTCAAGCTCGCTTATCAAATGTGTTGACAGATTAGGAAAGCAAACGGATCTCGCAGTTCCTCTAATTTCACAGTGCTGACATAATAGGGAAACAATCATAGTTTCGAATGGACAAAGAAAATCTCTCTTTTTTTTTACATTCTACATTATATATATATATTATTCTTTTACATAATGTTATGCGATATCTGAACACACATTTAAAACATCCTATTCTAAGCTATCCAGGAATCTGAAAAAATGTTGCACAATTCCACATAACATTTCAAAGAGGGGAAATATGCATTTTGAAAGTAGCAATATATATATATATATATATATATATATATATATATATATATATATATATATATATATATATATATATATATATATATACAGAATTTATACCTAAACACTTGCGGAGAGAAGTTAATTTCTGACTCACATCAAAATTGAACCCAGGCCTTTCAACTGAAAGGCAAATGTGCTACCAACTGAACTACACAAGCTATAAAAGATGCTGGAACCTATATACTACTGTAGCTAAGGAATTTCACCCAACTCCCCACCCACTCATGTGGAAGCCTTGGTTACATAAATTCCAATTTCTGTCGGGACTTGTGTGGTTCAGTTGGTAGTTCCATTCAATTTCAAGACATGGGTTTTGATCGCGATGTGAGTCAGAAATATACTTATGTATTAATATATATATATATATATGATATATATATATATATATATATTATATATATATACATATATATATATATATATATATATATATATATATAATATATATATATATATATATATATATACATATATATACATATATATATATATATATATATATATATATATATATATATATATATATATATATATATATATATATATATATATATATTATATATATGTACATACACAAGCACAGTAGTGAGACAGCCAGGCCCTTTACTAGAATACGGTAATTTCAAACCTAGAATTGATTATTGGTAAGCTTTCGTTGTTGTACACAGAAAGAATAGTTATATAGAAAACATATATACTACATACTATATATATATATATATATATATATATATATATATATATATATATATATATATATATATATATATATATGAATAATTATCACATCGAACCGTGATCCATTTATATATCAATTCAAGCTACAAATGTCCTTTAATATCTAAATTCACTTTACCTCCCAAATGATATATTTTCATATATGTACCGAAGGGGAATTTTTTTAATTGATAATAATTTCGCCCTCCCCCCATGGGATCGAACCACCGTCCAAGTGGACGGGGACGAAATCAGGACAGTCAGTGACGCTATCCAATCAGCAGCCCCCATGGGGGGACGAAATTATTATCAATTAAAAAAATTCCCCTTCGGTACATATATGAAAATATATCATTTGGGAGGTAAAGTGAATATAGATATTAAAGGACATTTGTAGCTTGAATTGATATATAAATGGATCACGGTTCGATGTGATAATTATTCATAACAAAAGGCTACGTGCTGTCAAACGCTCGAATTGGCCAACATGGTAGACGGGTTTCATATTCGATTCTAATTACGAAAGCACCCAGATCGAGGTAATTTGTAAGGTCAGAATCGATATGAACTTATAGCGTCTCTGTTGGCTGATTGGATAGCGTCACTGACTGTCCTGATTTCGTCCCCGTCCACTTGGACGGTGGTTCGATCCCATGGGGGGACGAAATTATTATCAATTAAAAAAATAAAAATTCCCCTTCGGTACATATGAAAAATATATCATTTGGGAGGTAAAGTGAATTTAGATATTAAAGGACATTTGTAGCTTGAATTGATATTTATATATATATATATATATATATATATATATATATATATATATACATATATATATATATACATAATATATATATATAAGTGTGTGTGTCTGTGAGTCTGTGTGCGCGTGTGTGTGCACGTGTTTCTATCACTACCAGAAACTACATAGCGCAAAGGCGTTCACATACATCTGAAAGACAGAAAACTTACTACGTCTTGATCTCTGCAACAATTATAATTTGATGAACTGGCTTTCCTCCTCTTTCCACAGTGAAATTCATTGGAAATCAACGCTATGGTTAAAAGTATTCGAGAAGACTTAAAGTCCATCTACCGAACAAATAAAGTACCGGACACCATACCAGCGCCACAAGATTTCCTTTCCGGGAGCAGCTTCTGTTCAAAATTAAAAAAAAACAAATGCTCAAAGAGAATAATATAACAAAATACATCTTTAGGAAAGCAATCTCTGTGTTGCTGAACTGTTTGAATAATGAAACTTCATATTTCTTAAAAATCCTGATGAGTTTTCTTCTCCCAGAAATTTATATATTGACGAAAATCTGCTATAAAATTGGATAATAATCACTTATAAACTTCATGGTACATACTTCAAGGAATGTAATATGTGCCTGGAGCAAACAAGCTGTATGAGAGTCTGAACAATGCGGTTGAACCAAGAATTCGGACAGGCCTTTGGAGGAACAAATCCGCCCAATGCCAAACCTCAGCAAAAAGCGCCATACTGTCCGTCCAAAGTCACAGGAGGTTGGGTTTATTTAGTCCTTATTTATTGCACACTTAACAAGCTCAAGAGTCTCGCTTACCTTCACTATTCAACGTCGCAACAACGACCTTTGATGATCGGCTGGTGACCTCTGTGACCCCGATTGGTCCTGGCTTCTTTTAGACTGCATTTCGTGTCTCCTTCTTTATGCGAGTTTCTCCTGTGACACTTCATTATCACTAGGATACATCTGCACAAGGATTATCGACTCCAGAATGACTTTTATACCGTGTTCAGATCCTGACCTATTCCAAGTATTATCTGTACAAGGCACAGGCAAGTAGATGCTAATTATGTGTATATATATATATATATATATATATATATATATATATATATATATATATATATATATATATATGCGCGTGTGTGCGTGTGTATGTGTCATTAGCGACAGGCCTCTTGAATTCGTAATTCCCTCCAACATTTTGGATACGCATCTCCTTGAAACTATAAATGAAAAATGGGAAATAAATGAAGTACCAGTTAGCATACTACTAGCTCTCTCTCTCTCTCTCTCTTCTGTATATAGAACACACACACACACACACACATATATCTATATATATATATACATATATATATACATATATATATATATATATATATATATATATGTATATATATAGATATGTGTGTGTGTTTGCGTGTGCGTGTGCATGTGCGTGTTCGTGTAAATATATTTTTCACCATATAATCTTTTCCTGGTTATCAGTATGACATTTTGGGATGAAATAGCTAAGCTTACAACTTGCCCTTCTAGATATTCAAAAACTTTATTATGTATCGACGTATATGTCCTTTTTTGGCGATCACCCATTCAGGCACTGTGATGACAAGAGCCAGTGTTCTTAACTTTGCAAATCGAACGGCCCGAGTACATTTTGCAATTTTTAACGGGAAAATTTCATGAGGAAGAACTATTTGACCGCTGTAACTTAGTTTAGTAATATTTCATTTGTAGATGTTTTTAATCTTGATAACCGCGAACTAAATTGTATACAAATCTAAATGTAATAGTAACGAAAATAGGAACCGAAATAAATAGCATATCTAAATCGGAGGGTGACAATAAACACTGTGCGTTTCCGCCGCATTTCATTGCATCTCGTTTAAAGTGTATTTATAAAACGTTAAATTAATAGTATTAGTGCAAAATTATTCATCTCCAACCAGCACTTGTTTAGTATCAAAGCTGTTATGCATCTTTCTATAGGTTTTGGACCAACATTTCGACAATGATTCGCCGGAATGATGTATGGATGGCCAAGGAAATTTATAAAAGCTTTCTACATTTTGGAACATCAGTTATGTAACTTCCAACTTAAAGTAGGTTATTTTGTGGGCCATATACCAAAAAATAATTATGATGTTCACTGTTGACTTTCGGGAATGCTGTAACCTTCGTCACGTCAAACGATCAGCCAGGGAACCCTCTCTTTCCAATGATAATGATCGAGTCGGTTTGCGTTTGCTGGTTGCTATGCATGCCCACCTAGGCCTACCCTTGGAGAATACCTTGCAAAATGCCGTGCAGTTCTTGAATGGCAATCAGAAATCAAAAATGGAAATTAATGGTGAATGGCTTACCTTCTGACCTTCTGTGCGTTGTGTCACCAGTGCGACGAATGTTATTAGCAAACCGCCCCTCCCCCCACAAAAAAAGAAAAAAAAAAAAGAAACTCAAGAAAGGAATCCATTTCATTATGAATCTCAGCCGGCTGCATATACCCAGTTTTCAGCGGAAACAGAGCTAGACGTAGAAACCCAGCACTCCACTAAGGGAAAGACGTTTACTCTCGCTAGCATCTTTGCGAATTCAGGCCTAATTCTTTAATTACCGCTACTTATTATGACATTACACCCCTTTTCAATAGCTAGTCATGACTCATGAGTTGAGACATCTGCAAAACCTAATCTAAAAGGAGACAATTTCAATTCCCAAAATAAGGAAACTGCCGACTTTTTCCGAGAAGAAATCAGTCCACATTTGCTAGACCTTGCCCCCCCCCCCCCCCCACAAAAAAAAAAAAAAAAAACTAGTTCACTCTACTTAAAAACTTCACAAAGTTGGTATCTGTAACTACGATATCTCTCTATTAATGGATCCGAGCCTTTGTCTCGAGTGCACTTAGAATTTGGGGATCTATCCCCAAGGAAGTAGTACACTCCAGAGGTCTTGTTTCAGGTGTAAAACCGTTGCACAGGAAATTAATTCTGTGCAATTTGCAGAAAGAAAACGTCAGCATAACAGCGCCTCACAGCCATCAAGAAAGATCCTACAATTCCAAGATGTCACAATTGGTCAGCGGCACACCATGCCTCGCAGATGAAATGTCAAGTCAGACTGTAATTCTGCAGGGTGCAATATTGCCATCGAATCCTTTAGTACTAGCAGCGTGGCTGCAATTGCAATCTCTATCTCAGACAATGTAAAGTTGATGATACACCCCTGCTCAACAGCCTTCAACTCCACCTCCTCCAACTTCTTTTGACCTTGTATCGCCACCTCTAAGCCCTACTTTTGCCTAATCCAATTTCCTTCCCTCACTTCTTTTATCTGCTCCTCCAAGCAGTCATCGAGGTTTGTTGAGGAAAAACAACAGTTAAGCTTCCTTTATGGTGGTCTTATTTGTCTTGTAATCTAGTGCATAGGGCATTTCAGTAAAGGAGCAGGATTCTCCTTCAAGTTTGAAGGCTTCCTGAACACAGAGAACACATAACTTGATTCAAGTACTACCTTCACCCCGTTTCAATCTTTCCGCTACTGACCGAAAATAATTTCTATCTTAATTCCTCGACTTCAACTTTTTTCCCATACTTGAGGGAAATATTTTTTCTGAAGTGCTCTGCGTTTTCTCATTATTTTCCCATTTCAGTCTTGGATCTCACTTCTCTCTTACTCGTGGGTACGTTAAGGTTTAAATGTGCTTCCAACCAACGATCCTTATTTTTTTTCTATTATTTGCCTTTTATGTCTTGTACACTTAAGAGCAAGAGCCTGGGCTGGACTGCCAGCTCCATCAACATCTACAACAACAATAAATACTGCGAAAAGCAAGTCTTTACTATGATATTTTCAATGCTAATCATAATACTATTGAAAATGGTAATTATCTTTATCAATACTATGAACACTGAATATGAAAATCATGACAATGATAAAACTGTATAAAGTTGAACTCTCTCTCTCTCTCTCTCTCTCTCTCTCTCTCTCTGTTGACTAACCTCTCCCTCTTTCAAACGCCTATTATTTTTGACAGATATGATGTAAGGACTTGATAAGAATATTAATCCGTGATAAATGATGTGGTTTGGTGAGGTCCTGATTTTTAAGCTGCCCAAATATGGTGAATCGTTACGAATATACATTTAAGCCCAAAAATGACTTCATAAATTTGGGGATCGTTAGACTTCTCACGGAGAGGCTAAGCTGCCTTGGCTGGGTGAAAGCAAAGCGGGAAACCAGGGGCCGCCAGACACTCAGTCAGTCTTCTCGTACCATCAAGCGACAGCGCCAATCAGAGATGAAATACTATAAACGTACTGAATAGACCGGTAACCATGCTTCATTTTTCGGCATCTTCCCTATAACACCTTTCTTACCTAAACTTTTGTGCCCGTGTTTATGTACGAGCACACGTGTGTGTGTGTGTGTGTGTGTGTGTGAAAAACACGTATAATCCCACAATTTAATGTTTTCAATTTCTTCTAGAGCTGGAATTCTATGTGTATAAGGAGTATGTGTCACCATTGTTGGCTTGATAGAATGCTCTTAACTTCCATAACGATCATCTCTATCATAGCAAGCCATTTTCCCTCCACTGGCAGCGAGTGCTCGCTCCTCTTTGTGGTGCTAGAAATTCCCGTAGCTTCCCTACGACGCATCAAGGGCACAACCCTCACTGCTGCCCAAGAAAAAATTCTTATTGAAAGGAAGTGAATTCCTTGGGAGAGAGAAGGTGCATATTACTGATTAGCAAAAAAAAAAAATTAGAAATAATCAAATAAAAAATAGATAAAAGAAAATAAAAGACAGGAAAAACTTTGCCAATCATTTTTTTTATTCATCGAAATAATTGGCGGAAAGTTATTCATCCCGTTTAAATACTTTTTGGGTGGGAGCTGGCTGGGATAATTTCAAGTTCTCAAATTAAACTTGGCGCAAGTTCTTTTTCCCCCGTCCACAAGGTAGTTCGCTCCCTACTGACATGTTTAATTAGTCATTGTGTGTTCTACCACACCTAAGGTAGTAAGTTGAATATTAGAGATTAGGTCTTCTTGAAGATCGAGAAACCTTCCAGGATTTTCAACTCATTTTTTCGCCGCTGCAGGGCCCTTCTATCTTCATCTTCTTCAGGAAAAATATCATTATTGAGTAGTTTTAATTACATATCTTTCTCTCTCTCTCTCTCTCTCTCTCTCTCTCTCATCTCTCTCTCGTCTCCTCATCTACTCTCTCTTCCTCTCTCTCTCTCTCTCTCTCTATATATATATATATATATATATATATATATATATATATATATATATATATTATATGTGTGCGTGCGTGTATGCTTATAATCACTCTTATACTTGATTTTATATATCAAACACCACAGGGAAGAGATGAAGCGCGGTTATGGATCCTGACGGGTGTCAGGTTTATCGCTTCGTTAACTAGGCCATCTTTATGTAAGAGGACTGATGGCTTGTTCAGCAATAAAGGCGACACCAGTCAGGATCTACAACCATGTTCTATCTCTTCCCTGTGGTATTCGAGATATATATATTTATATATATATATATATATATATATATATATATATATATATTATATATATATATATATATCTATAAATGTAGAATATACTGGTCATTTATACCAGATACGTATGAAATTGTAATAGCCACAATGCTTTCTTAATTTCTCAAATTCTGTGCTCGATTTTGGGTCCGCTTGTCACTGCAAAGCCTTGAACTCCAACTTCAAAGAAATTTGAGATTATGGTATAGCGGGTTCAGTCCCCGCTACCGGACATCATGATATATATATATTTATATATATATATATATATATATATATATATATATATATATATATATATATATAACGCAGGCATTAAGCTACATTGCTGTTTAATATGCAGTTCGCTCACCTTCGAGAATATCGCCGAAAGGGGCTTAGACCTTCAAAATCATCCATCATTCAATTTTCAAGCTCCCTTACTCTTTCATTCTTGATCCTATCCATCTTTGCCTTCTACACAACGCCATATATTAAAGCTGGTCTCACTATTATCTGATTCATGTTGCTTTAACATTAATGTTGATTCTGCGGTCTCACAGAACAGACAACTGACATCATTCTTCAAAATTTCCACTCAGCCTGCTTTCTGTGATATTTCTGTATCCAAATTTCCATCTCAAGCTACTGTTGAACCAAAATACATCAAGTTACCTATTCAGTTGAACCTTTTCCCCCCATAATAATCTCGGATTCCTGATTTTCACTGAATCTTAGGTGTTTAGTCTTCTTTCTGCTGATCTTGAATCCACTATCTTCCAGTACCTCCCTAATTGCTCTATGTTTGACTCCCCTACCCCTCTGTTGGTGCTGCAAATTACGCCGCCATCAACAAACAGCATACACCTGGGGAACATACCCATAATCAGGTCAAAAGGCAAATCCGTGATGTAAACGAACTCTTTCTGGTACATTTTCGGTTAACCCAAAACTACTTCTAACCTGCGTTTTTGCTCCTTCGGACATATATTGGACCAACCTCACAATATATCTCCAGTGTTCACTTTGCGCACATACACCTCCCAACCTCTCGGCGTTGGATTCTGTCATGTCCCTTTTTTCAGTTCTAAAATACCATGTGCTGTCCTTTCTGCTTTTCCCGGTGTTTTCCCATCATCTGTCTCAGGGAAAACGCTGAACCTGAAGTTCCTCTACCTGGCATGAAATCAAACCGTTGCTTCCTCAGTCCTCTGATCTTTCCCAGAGTTTCATGAAGTGAGACATTAGCTTAATTCTTCTGCAACTTGCACAATCCTGGATATCACCCTTCACTTAAAAGATGGGTACAATTAAGCTTTCTCTCCATTCTTCTGGTATCTTTTCCTGACTGTATATTTTCTTTGCCAGGTTCCACAGCATGCATATTACTTCTTTTCACAGGTTCTTCCTCACCACTGCTGGAATTCCGTCTGGGCCTATCGCTTTACCATTTTTCATCCCCTTTACTACCTTCTTTACCTCCTTTTTGCTATAATACTTGTACGATACCAAGGTTCTGGCCTTCAGCCTCAAAGATTTTCCTATGATTTTCTTTATTTAACGGGTGCTCGTGACATTCCTCCCGCCTTTACTGGATCTCATCCTCGTTGCATAAAACAACTCCATTATCATCCATAACCTGTTTTATATTATACGTGAGTGAGTCGTATTTGGTGATCCTATCCCTCGTCTTTGCAATTCTGTGAATTTTTTCTCCCCCTCGGGTGTTTCCAGCTCTTCTTACACTTCATCCAGTGCTCTTGATTTTTCTTGATCGAATGCCTTTTTTGCTGGTTTCTTATATCTTATTTTCTTGTATAAATAAATATATTACGAACACACATATAAGTGGAAAATTTATGACCGTTATTTCTTAATCTAATTAAACTAATCAAATCATTATTATCCACTTCTAATTCTGCAGTCTCCCAGTGCTCGTGTGTACTAGTCTTTCTAGGTACTTCCTCGGCCAATAATGAAATAGCAAGTGAGGTAGAGTAAGCTTCATTTGCTAGTGTGACTATTTTCATCCGAGAAGACTCATTACTTTTCGTAAAGTGCATTTTTATAAGTTATTTAAAATCAATTCGAGAGGATTAAGTCCACTGAAAAGAAAAAAAAAATCACTGTGAGGTGCAGAAATGACAGAAGATTCGCAG
>NC_087210.1:41645806-41715806 GCF_015104395.2 Macrobrachium nipponense | reverse complement strand
CCACCGCAAGAGATATAAGTTTATGCCGCCTCCCATCTCAAATACCTGCCGCGCTCAGGTATTTTTTGTTTTGGAGACTGCATCAAACCCATCTCGTCCTCGGTAGCGTGGTAGTGCTTTTTTTTTTTTGCCCACACGTAGTCATTATAAAAGTCATATCACATTACCGTGATTCATATACATATATCGAGCTACAAATGTCCTTTAATATCTAATTCGCTCTACCTCGGAATTAATATATTTTCATATATGTTTAACCGAAGGGGAATTTATTCAGCGATAATAGAATTGCCGGCCGATGGTTCGTGCCCGTCGGCCGGCAATTCTATTATATCTGAATAAATTCCCCTTCGGTTAAACATATATGTAGCTCGATATATATATATTATATTTATATATATATATATATATATATATAGATATATATATTTATATGTATATATATATATATATATATGTATATATATATACATATTTATGCATATATCCACCACACACACACTATATATAGTATATATATATATATATATATATATATATATATATATATATATATATATATGTATATATATACATATTTATGCATATATCCACACACACACACATCTATATAGTATATATATATATATATATATATATATATATATATATATATATATATATATATATATATATATATACTAGCTATATATATTTATATGTGTGTGTGTCTCTATTTTACAAAGGATTGTGTAATTCATATCTTTCTATTTACCTTTAATATAGAAATCAAAATGAGAAGAATAGCATACGATCCCAAACAGAATATGAATACAGATTTAAAGCTGAATTCTTCGGAAAACGGTTCAGTGAAAGATAAGCCACCCTGAAAATAAAACGGGGGGTGGGGGGGGGCGGTGGGGGGCGGGGGGGGGGGGGAGGGGGGTGATATCTGCTTCCTTGAGGCAGCGGCCTGATGAGTCGTCTTGAATTTTAAGCGAACATTTCGGCAGGAAAATGCATTGCTGACGTCATGACATAGCACACTATTTACTTAACATTGATTGATTGATATATGGTTATTTTGAAACTGGCGTCTCAATAGGTATGTTATTATAACAGAAAGAAAAGAAAGTAACAAACGGCCTTAAGGAAAGAAATTTGCTCCAGAAAGACAGGAAACCGTCATTATGTCGAATACAGGGTGCATGTATAACGTCATACATATATATAACACATACATATATATAATATATACATATATTATATATACATATATATATTAATCTAATATATATAATATATATATTATATATATATATATATATATATATATCATATATATATATATAATATATATATATATTATATATATATATATATATATATATAAAGAGAGAGAGAGAGAGAGAGAGTTTTCGTCTGTATCAAACCAAAATTATTACGTTACATCGGAAAAGACTAATTTTGCATGATCGTATTTGAGAGCCCTTAAAATGCAATGAAAATGCCCTAAGTCAAGCCCTAGGCGTATGTTAAACAGAGAAGCCGTAATTAATGTCTTTTTCTATTAATATCGGACCAAGTTATGTCCAGATCCTCGCGCGGACAACGCGTCACATTCCGTTAGATGGAGATTTAAAAGATCATCTCATGTTCCAAGATTCTTTGACCCTGAACTGTATGTACCAGAAAAGAAACTGGATTCTCGTTAAAAGGAAATGCTTAAGAAAGGTTTGCGCCGCATTACTACCACTGACGACTGAGCCCGTATCGTCCTCATGTTTTCGCCTATGAAAATGTTTTACGCATACGACATGCGTCGTGGGCATTATGGGACGTTACTCTCTCTCTCTCTCTCTCTCTCTCTCTCTCTCTCTCTCTTTCTCAATAGCACCGAGGCATCTCCGAATAAGCATTTCCCTCCGAAAGCCATTTAAGAAAAGTGTAATTCATCAATGCCACGAGACACAACAATACACCTCATGTGTCATTCATTATTCATAGTCATATTGTATTTGGAGTTTCATGTCCAGTTTCCATGACAAAAGACGATCTTCCCGGCAAAAGCTGGAACCTCCCTCGAGATGAAACCGCCCGCGGATTACTTCGCGGTATACGCTAATTAGAAGAAAAAGGAAATTGCACTGAGCTATCGCTTTTTCCTGACGGCGTCGGGGAGATAAGGGCGAACCGCAAAAGCCTCCTTTCCGGGAGGTCCCTGCATCTCTGCGTCCGCCTCGCCCAGCTCTTCGTGGTCCTTGAGGAGGACAGAGATGTAGCGTCCCTTTCCGCTTCGTTGCCGTTGTTGACGTCCTCCGCTTATCTTTCCGAACAATCGCATGATTCAACTTCTCCAAAAATTAATTGAGATGACACGCAAGGCTGTTACAGACTTATGAGATTCGAGCGACGCCTGTTTCCGAAATCTTGAAAGTTGTTGGAAGCAAACAAATACGTCTAGATTCCATGTTGAAAATCGGGGCCATGAGGTCTGCAATGATTTCAGACCCAGAGCAACACACCCCAGCTAACTAGCTTGCACTGGGAGTCGCCTGCATGCCGGCAACCTCCTTGTCACCACATTGCCTCTCATTATACAGCTGCGGACTTATCAGATCGTCCCCTTTATATTGGTATCACTGTCAGGTTGACCAACGTTATGTAAATGAAGCGTGTGATCGGCCTTACCACACAAGACGGTCTCCGAAATGTGTGGTCTTAGACCCCCGAAAAGGTTGGCACCCCTGCCGAGTTTCCCGACTATTTTTTTTTTCTCTCCCTTTCTCTCTTTCTCTTTTTCTTTACTCTCCTCTCTATCTTAGCCAAAGAAATTTGAAAAGGCGTTGCGGGTGACAAATAGTCATGTCGAACAGCAGGCGGATGACAGCAATTCGCGTGCTCTCTTTTGGTTCCTTTACTCCGTGTGAGGCTTTCGATTGGTGCACATTGTCCCCACACCAGATTGGCCCTATGTGTTTTAGGGTCATTGTGTGCCCTAAAATACGACCCATTGTACTCTCGTCATTCCTTTGCTACCAGTGTTCAATCCTGTGCTAAGGCCGCTACTATTTAGTCTTTTGCAGTGTGACTACACAGCTTTTCTTACCATCGGTAATGAATAATATATTTCAGTGAACTGAATAACAACACGTTAGTAGTAAAAGAAAAATCTATTTAGTTTGTTCCATTCATAGAAGAGTCTCGCTTATCAAGGTAATTATATAATCAACCGAAAACCGCATTTCTCAGTGACTAAAGCAAGCAGCAGCCGCTTATCTGGCAAAAATGCTTCTTCAAAGAGAAACAAAGTATTTTGATGTTCAGGAGAAAATAATCCAGAAACATTTCGCGAAAATAACAAGAAAACCTAATCGGAATATTCTCCACTACCAAGCCTTCCAGCACTAACTTTTCGGTACTGCTTAAGGTAAAAGGTATCAGGAAGAGCACATCTATTCAATTCACAAGATTTATTAACATATATTGCATATACATCAAATGGAGTGTCACAGCATACTGGTACGCCCACCAAAATATAAGAAAACATTATTTACATTCCAAAATCCCTTGTTCCAGCTTGAACTTGGACATTTCTTCGTAAATCTTGGAACCATGTTATTATCAAGCTAACACTCTCGCTATGGAAAGAATTCTATCCCTAAATTCTGAAAGTACATTACAATAAGAAACATAATGACATAATGTATGAGAGTTTGGTTCGTTGCATAGCTTACATGGAACATTATTGATATCGCTGATACCCAAAAATGCTCATATCCTTACCTAAACCTGAATGAATATCTTTTCTGCTGTAATACTATTTCCAGATATATATTATACAATTAATGACTCACGCTATTACTGCTGCTTGCTAAAATCCTTTCTGCATTTCAGTTTCCCATGCATTTTTTCGACGTCTCACATCTCTCTTTATTATATTATATTATATAACTTGCAACACTAACAAATCGATGAAAGTTTTATATGTTGCATCTTTTGCTAATTTGTCAGGAACCTCATATAACTATATATCTTATGAGAAGGTATCCAGTAAAATTTAACGTAAAAACCACCTTACTCTACTCCATACTCCAAGTCAGCATAGGAAGGATCCTTACAATTCAGAGCAATTCAGTGCAAGTAGCATCGCTGCATCGTTCTTAAGGCTGGTAAGGAAACGAAAGTGCATAGACAAAATCCAGAGATAAAATAATTATAACTTGCTCCACTAAAAGATACTCCAATTTCCTTGCAGTTGAAATATTAGATTGTCATTTTTCACGGTGATTCTGTTAACTAATCATTCTTCTTTTATGCTAAACACTGCACGGCCATTGGATACTTAAAAAGAATCACATTCCTGTCAATTACACCTTAGAAGTTATAGGTTGATAGCATGTATTATCAAGAACACGACCTTGAATTTTTCCAGGTTATCCATCTTGATGTATGAGGAGAGAGAGAGAGAGAGAGGAGAGAGAGAGAGAGAGAGAGAGAGAGAGAAAAAAAAAAGAATTTTACACAACAAATTTGGTCTTCTATAATGTCACAAATATATGAAATATACATTTGTTTAAACAGTTAACCAGTTTCAAAGGTCAAAGATAAAAAAAATTCGGAACTTCTCCGGAGAAATTCAAGTAGTATACATTGCGTCTTTCAACCAACATAACATTTTGACCATAAATTACTGGCATTCTTTTCCAGTGCAAATGACCTCACGACGGGCAACCTGTTGCTCATCTATAGCAGAAAAAAGGAGCAGAACAGAATCCTCCAGCTTTGGCAGGTGAAGAAAAGAAACAGTCACTGAACTGTGTAGCCCGATGATTATTGATTTCCGAAGAGTAAATACAAACTGTTATGAGCCACCTCGTAACAATGAAAAGAGCCATTCTCCTCCAGCAGAAAAGAAAATGATCGAGATATGAGACAAGGGTGAGATTATTAATCAGCCCCCAAAGAGGGAGGCAGAAGCTGAAGTACACCAAACATGAGTTAAAATTTTGAACTAAGTATGTTCTGGGCACTCAAAATTGTGCTCAAACTAATCCATACCTGACTAAGATGGTTGACTCCATTCAGGTTTGTTCAGCTAAATAAATCCGAGGTCGAGTGCATTCGACAGGAGAAGACTGGGAGAAAAAGTGAAATAACACTATTGCAGGTGGATAAGGGAACAGATATTCTGTTTTCAACAGCAGCATCATAAAGCTATTAAACAGTAAGGTGAAAAATTATTCTAGGGGAAAGAAATGAAGTTATACGACGGAAATTTGGCTACTAGAGCCTTATAGATAGACACTATTACATGTTTTAATCTAAGAAAACTTGGTCAAATGTCAGTAGGATAGGAGACGAAGTCAGTAGATTTTCCCCTACAGAAGCCATCCTGGTAATTCAAAGGAAAAGGCATGAATTCAGTTGTTTAGAAAAGTAAGAGATGAGAAATGTCTAGAATACCTTAGCGGTACTAAAGTCCAAACATTCCGCAAAATGTTTCACCTAACAGGCATCTTGTTGAACGGCTCAACCAGTGGTTCGATTTGTTAGAATGAAAGAAGAGCAACAGATGAAATAACTTTTAGCAACTATGTGCCATTTTTGTTATAAGGATATGCACTGTTTTTTCAAGATAATTTTCCTCTCTGAAAGACATTACTGCTATAGTTTTTGCTATTTAACCTTCCATAGTATCAAATTTACCAGTGATACCTTCCAAACCTTGTGTAGCTTATATTGCCATGAATGCTATGCCAGATTGTGTTTCATCTGTTTACACTTGGAAATAATGGTAAAAACATGTTGTCAATTGGAGACCATAGGATTATAGTACGACTTCCCTTACACACTTTTTCTGCTAAGAGTAACACACGACCATTCAAATTTATGTTTCCTATTGGGAGAAACTGTGAAGGAACTTCTAAGGGATTCAGAGCCAATGAAACAGTTTTTCGGGAACACTTTTATCAAAGCATGAGACAAAGGTGAAAGTTGGCAAGCGTGTATTTTATAACCGTACCTAATTTCAAGTATTATTTAGTACCTAAAGTTCAATAGTTATTGGACTTATCAGAGTAAAAGTAAGTTTCCTATGCCAGAGCCATCAAAATCTCAGGTAAGGGTTTTGAACACAATAGTGACGTTAACCTATGACGTTATGAGGCCCCACCTGCAGTGAAGAAAACGTCTCTTCACTGTGGCTCTATACACTTGCCGATGACATATTTACTAATTGATATTAGTATCCATCCTAGGCTCCTATGATGGCGTGCAGGATTTGTTATCGTTCCCTCGATTGCGTTATTATTATTATTATTATACTTAGGAAGCAGACCGTCTCTCAAGCATACTTTATTAAAAGTAATAGCTACTTCAGCAGCGTTACACTTGTAGAGATTCTTCTCTATTTTACGAATAGCGACTTTTTCCGTTCTACTTAAACAGGCTAGTAGAGCGCCTATAGAGGTCATGGTCAAATACAGGGTCAATATAGGTGTATATATTTGAATTTTACAGATAAACTATGATACCATAGTTATCAAAGTCATTAACAATTTTTTTTTTCTCTCTCTCTCTCTGATGAAGGAAGATCAAATATTATGGAAAAGTTGGATTTTTTAATGTCAGAATTTCTGGAAATGAAAAAAAGAACAACATACCAGAACAGGAAAGAGACTTGGGAAAATCTTTATTACTACCAATATTAAATGAAGGAGAAAACACGCAAACCATCATAGTGATGAATGCGCAGGGTTTAGTTACGAGTAACTCAAAAAGAAAAATAGAGTACTTAGAAGAACTAACCCAAATTGAAAAGAAAATAGATATAATGAATATAAGTGAAACCTGGTATTCCCAAGAGACTGGGAATGATGATCAAATTAAAGGGTTCCAAACTTATAGATCAGATAGAAAAAATAGGAATCAAGGGGGAACCGCAATATATGGGAAAGACAAAAAACAAGGAAAAATATATGAGAAATATAGTAACTCAGAATGTGAACTAATAGCGATAGAATTTGAATCTGAAAAATTAATGAACATAGTAATATATAGACCTCCTAATACTAAAGAGTTTGACTTAATAATTGAAAAATTGGATGATATATGTAGAAATCACAAGGACTGGACTATTCTCCTATCTGGAGACTTCAACTTTCCTTTCGTAGAATGGAAAGAACGAATAGGAGATTATGGTTGTACTTATACATATAAAAAAGAGAGTAATAGTAGTGCAGAAGATAAGAGGCAATTCGAAAAGCTATTAGATATGCTACTAGAATACAACATTCAACAAATAAATCACCTGCCAACAAGAAAGGAAAATACTTTAGACCTAGTATTTGTGAACGAGATGAATTATGTTAAAGAAATAATAGTTTATAATGCGAGTATTTCAGACCATAATGTCATAGAATTAACAGTTCATTCCAAAGCAAGTGAAAACAGAGATAAGCAAGAAATGAAAAAGTGGGAAGGATATGGAAAATACAACTTCTACAGTAAAAATATAAAATGGTCAGAAATAAATGAAGAATTAAACAAAGATTGGTATAACATTTTCGTAAGTGATGACATAAGGGTAAATACGGAGATATTATATAAAATATTAGAGAAAATAGTGGATAAATATATACCGAAGAAGAAAAGTAAACATCAGTCATACATACCAAGAGACAGAAGGATCTTGTTCCAGAAAATCAGAAAGTGGAAAAAAGGTCTTGCAAAAGAAAAAGAAAAAAATGCATGGAAAGTTATAAAACTAAAAAGTAAGATAGAAAATGCAGATCAAAAGATTATACAATCAAAAGAAAATGAAAAACGGGACTTGGAAGAAAAAACCCTAATAAATATCAAGCAAAACCCCAAACTATTATACTCATACGCGAAAAAGATGAATAAAAGAAGAATAGAAATAGGCCCTCTAAGAATTGAAGGGAGATTAACGAATGAAAAAAAAGGAAATTTGCAACATACTGGCAGAACGATATAAGAGAGAATTCACCCCTAGAATAGATAATGAAGATAATGATATAGAAGTAAGGGACGAAAATAGTGAATATTTAGCTGACATAGAAATTAATGAAGCTGATATTGTGCAGGCAATTAATGAAATTAAAAATGGAGCTGCTGCAGGGCCTGATGGAGTTCCTGCTATTTTGTTAAAGAAAGTAGTTCATTCTATCGCAAAGCCACTTGCAATATTATTAAGACAAAGTGTAGATACAGGCAAGATTTATGATGAGCACAAATTAGCATATATCACCCCTACTTTCAAAAGTGGATCAAGACTAGAGGCAAGTAATTATAGGACTGTGAGTCTAACATCACATATTATGAAAGTGTATGAAAGGGCAATGAAGAAAAATATTATGAAACATTTAATAAAAAATAATTTGTTTAATATAGGACAACACGGTTTCGTACCCGGAAAAAGTACACAAACCCAACTGTTAGTCCACCGTGAGAACATATTCAAAAATATGAAAAGCGGAAATGAAACAGATGTGGTTTATCTAGACTTTGCAAAAGCTTTTGACAAAGTAGACCATAATATATTAGCGAAGAAAATTAGAAAACACAATATCGTGGATAAAGTAAGAAGATGGTTAAAAGAATTTTTACACAACAGAAAACAGATAGTTATTGCAAACGATGAGAAATCGGATGAAGCCAAGGTAATATCCGGTGTGCCACAAGGTACGGTGTTAGCTGCAATACTGTTTGTTATTATGATTGAAGACATAGACAGCAATGTTAAGGATTCGGTAGTGAGTAGTTTCGCAGATGACACAAGAATAAGTAGAGAAATTACTTGTGATGAAGATAGGAACGCTCTACAAAGAGACCTTAACAAAGTATATGATTGGGCAGAGGTAAATAGGATGGTATTTAACTCTGATAAATTTGAATCAATAAATTATGGAGACAGAGAAGGAAAGCTATATGCATATAGGGGACCTAATAATGAGACAATCACAAATAAGGAAGCAGTTAAAGACCTTGGTGTGATGATGAATAGGAACATGTTATGCAATGATCAAATAGCAACTCTGTTGGCAAAATGTAAAGCAAAAATGGGAATGTTGTTACGGCACTTCAAAACAAGAAAAGCTGAACACATGATTATGCTTTATAAAACATATGTTCGTAGTCCACTTGAATATTGCAATATGATATGGTACCCGCACTATCAAAAGGATATTGCACAAATAGAGAGTGTACAAAGGTCCTTTACGGCTAGAATAGAAGAAGTAAAGGACCTTGACTACTGGGAAAGACTACAATCCTTAAAATTATATAGTCTAGAAAGGAGAAGAGAACGCTACATGATAATTCAGGCATGGAAACAGATAGAAGGAATAACAGAAAACATCATGGAACTAAAAATATCAGAAAGAGCAAGCAGAGGTAGATTAATAGTGCCCAAAACTATACCAGGAAAAATAAGGAAAGCACACAGGACATTAATCCACTACGCACCAGCATCGATAATGCAGCGTCTATTCAATGCGTTGCCAGCTCATCTGAGGAATATATCAGGAGTGAGCGTAGATGTGTTTAAGAATAAGCTCGACAAATATCTAAACTGCATCCCAGACCATCCAAGATTGGAAGATGCAAAATATACCGGAAGATGTACTAGCAACTCTCTGGTAGACATTAGAAGTGCCTCACACTGAGGGACCTGGGGCAACCCGAACGAACTGTAAGGTCTGTAAGGTAAGGTCTCTCTCTCTCTCTCTCCCGTAAGTAGCCATCTTGCTTGGTGAGTCGTACCCGCGTGAAGTCAGATTAATCAACAGATATCACAAGTTTAACATACGACTAGAATTTGAGAAATATCTAGAAGTGTTCGTGAACTATCGGTGATAAGATTAGTGTGAAAATAGTAGGATAAAGCGTCTTCTAAGTTAGTTTATCAAGTGTAATACTATAAATCAGAACAAGATGGCAGTAAGTTCCAACTGCGGGAAGAGGTGGCGTAATTTGGCGTGTCTAGCAGATTCGCAATACGATGAGGTAGCAGGAAGGGAACTGGCATTTCTCATCTATGAAATCAGCAACAGTCCTAACCAAAAAGATACAAAAGCATTCATAGATATATTAGAAGGATATAATCCTTCAAACTGGAACAAATCTAATGAAAACATCTTGAAAATAATTGAAGAAGTTCCAAATAAAATCCAAGTGGTCAAGAGACTCATAAAGAAAATATACATAAACCAACATATGCCGACAAAGAAAATGAATAAGGTGAATCTTGTGAATATCCTAATTGATGCATTAGGAAAAAGAATGCCAAAAGCATGCAAACTGTGTAAGGTTTGGTATAGCATAGTCAATCCACAAAACCTAATCAGAAAATGTGCTGCATGCAACATTCCGACCCATCCACAGTGTGCTGAGGTAATACAAGATTTGAGAAAAGATACAAGAATTTTTGTTCAACATGTCTATCATGGATAGACAATGTTATTAAATCAAGATTGAATGTACAAATAGTTGAGGATGAAGAAGAAGAGGAAGAGGAAGAAGAAGAAGAAAAAGAAGAAGAGGAAAACGGAAGAGAAGTAAACAAAAATGAAATGACAGAAAAAAATAAGGAAAACAAAGAACAAGATAAAAGTATGGATGCAGAGATACTCATTGATACTACATATGAGGCAATAAAGCAGCATACCTACGAAGAAATAAATTACGATAGACAACAGAAAAGCAATCCCGAAGAGGCTCTACCCAGATCTATACAATGACGGGAAAGAGGAAAAAATAGACAAGAAAGACAAAATCTGCAACCTTTTGAAAAGAGGGAATTGCAGATTTGGAGAAAGATGTTACTACAAACATCCTAAGATATGTCAAAACTATGAAATATATGGTAAATGTGCATACTTAGATGGATATGGGGATGATTGCAGAGATCTGCATCCAAAATATGTAAAAACCTAAAAGAAGGAAAAGGATGTAAGTTCGACAAAAAATGCAAATATATGCACCCTGTAGCCATGAATCATAATCAAATAAATAACCAACCAAGTAATAAAATCCAAAATAAGAAAGAAACAAATAAAGAGAGAAATCAAGAATATCAGGTAAAAGAGAAAAGCAAACCACCAATGAGATATGCAGAGGTGTCAGCAAAAAATTTCAAAGCATCAGCTCCGAAATTCTACTCAAGAGATAATAACTGTATTTATTATGCAAGAGGATATTGCAGAAACGGAGAAACTTGCAGATTCAGACACAAAATGAATAATTATGATGAAGGAAGATCAAATATTATGGAAAAGTTGGATTTTTTAATGTCAGAATTTCTGGAAATGAAAAAAGAAAACAACATACCAGAACAGGAAAGAGACATGGGAAAATCCTTATTACTACCAGTATTAAATGAAGGAGAAAAACACGCAAACCATCATAGTGATGAATGCGCAGGGTTTAGTTACGAGTAACTCAAAAAGAAAAATAGAGTACTTAGAAGACTAACCCAAAATGAAAAGAAAATAGATATAATGAATATAAGTGAAACCTGGTATTCCAAGAGACTGGGAATGATGATCAAATAAAAGGGTTCCAAACTTATAGATCATATAGAAAAAATAGGAATCAAGGGGGAACCGCAATATATGGGAAAGACAAAAAACAAGGAAAAATATATGAGAAATATAGTAACTCAGAATGTGAACTAATAGCGGTAGAATTTGAATCTGAAAAATTGATGAACATAGTAATATATAGACCTCCTAATACTAAAGAGTTTGACTTAATAATTGAAAAATTGGATGATATATGTAGAAATCACAAGGACTGGACTATTCTCCTATCTGGTGACTTCAACTTTCCTTTCGTAGAATGGAAAGAACGAATAGGAGATTGTGGTTGTACTTATACATATAAAAAAGAGAGTAATAGTAGTGCAGAAGATAAGAGGCAATTTGAAAAGCTATTAGATATGCTACTAGAATACAACATTTCAACAAATAAATCACCTGCCAACAAGAAAGGAAAAATACTTTAGACCTAGTATTTGTGAACGAGATGAATTATGTTAAAGAAATAATAGTTTATAATGCGAATATTTCAGACCATAATGTCATAGAATTAACAGTTCATTCCAAAGCAAGTGAAAATAGAGATAAGCAAGAAATGAAAAAGTGGGAAGGATATGGAAAATACAACTTCTACAGTAAAAATATAAAATGGTCAGAAATTAATGAAGAATTAAACAAAGATTGGGATAACATTTTCGTAAGTGATGACATAAGGGTAAATACGGAGATATTATATAAAATATTGGAGAAAATAGTGGAAAAATATATACCGAAGAAGAAAAGTAAACATCATTCATGCATACCAAGAGACAGAAGGATCTTGTTCCAGAAAATCAGAAAGTGGAAAAAAGGTCTTGCAAAAGAAAAAAATGCATGGAAAGTTATAGAACTAAAAAGTAAGATAGAAAATGCAGAACAAAAGATTATACAATCAAAAGAAAATGAAAAACGGGACTTGGAAGAAAAAACCCTATTTAAAATATCAAGCAAAACCCAAGCTATTATACTCATATGCGAAGAAGATGAATAAAAGAAGAATAGAAATAGGCCCTCTGAGAATTGAAGGGAGATTAACGAATGAAAAAAAGGAAATTTGCAACATACTGGCAGAACGATATAAGAGAGAATTCACCCCTAGAATAGATAATGAAGATAATGATATAGAAGTAAGGATGAAAATAGTGAATATTTAGCTGACATAGAAATTAATGAAGCTGATATTGTGCAGGCTATTAATGAAATTAAAAATGGAGCTGCTGCAGGGCCTGATGGAATTCCTGCTATTTTGTTAAAGAAAGTCGTTCATTCTATCGCAAAGCCACTTGCAATATTATTAAGACAAAGTGTAGATACAGGCAAGATTTATGATGAGCACAAATTAGCATATATTACCCCTACTTTCAAAAGTGGATCAAGACTAGAGGCAAGTAATTATAGGCCTGTGAGTCTAACATCACATATTATGAAAGTGTATGAAAGGGTAATGAAGAAAAATATTATGAAACATTTAATAAAAAATAATTTGTTTAATAAAGGACAACATGGTTTCGTACCCGGAAAAAGTACACAAACCCAACTGTTAGTCCACCGTGAGAACATATTCAAAAATATGAAAAGCGGAAATGAAACAGATGTGGTTTATTTAGACTTTGCAAAAGCTTTTGATAAAGTAGACCATAATATATTAGCGAAGAAAATTAGAAAACACAATATCGTGGATAAAGTAGGAAGATGGTTAAAAGAATTTTTACACAACAGAAAACAGATAGTTATTGCAAACGACGAGAAATCGGATGAAGTCAAGGTAATATCCGGTGTGCCGCAAGGTACGGTGTTAGCTGCAATACTGTTTGTTATTATGATTGAAGACATAGACAATAATGTGAAGGATTCGGTAGTGAGTAGTTTCGCAGATGACACAAGAATAGTAGAGAAATTACTTGTGATGAAGATAGGAACGCTCTACAAAGAGACCTTAACAAAGTATATGATTGGGCAGAGGTAAATAGGATGGTATTTAACTCTGATAAATTTGAATCAATAAATTATGGAGACAGAGAAAGAAAGCTATATGCATATAAGGGACCTATATATTATATATATAATGAGACCATCACAAATAAGGAAGCAGTTAAAGACCTTGGTGTGATGATGAATAGGAACATGTTATGCCAATGATCAAATAGCAACTCTGTTGGCAAAATGTAAAGCAAAAATGGGAATGTTGTTACGGCACTTCAAAACAAGAAAAGCTGAACACATGATTATGCTTTATAAAACATATGTTCGTAGTCCACTGAATATTGCAATATGATATGGTACCCACACTATCAAAAGGATATTGCAAATAGAGAGTGTACAAAGGTCCTTTACAGCTAGAATAGAAGAAGTTAAGGACCTAGACTACTGGGAAAGACTACAATTCTTAAAATTATATAGTCTAGAAAGGAGAAGAGAACGCTACATGATAATTCAGGCATGGAAACAGATAGAAGGAATAGCAGAAAATATCATGGAACTAAAAATATCAGAAAGAGCAAGCAGAGGTAGATTAATAGTGCCCAAAACTATACCAGGAAAAATAAGGAAAGCACACAGGACATTAATCCACTACGCACCAGCATCGATAATGCAGCGTCTATTCAATGCGTTGCCAGCTCATCTGAGGAATATATCAGGAGTGAGCGTAGATGTGTTTAAGAATAAGCTCGACAAATATCTAAACTGCATCCCAGACCATCCAAGATTGGAAGATGCAAAATATACCGGAAGATGTACTAGCAACTCTCTGGTAGACATTAGAGGTGCCTCACACTGAGGGACCTGGGGCAACCCGAACAAGATGTAAGGTCTGTAAGGTAAGGTCTCTCTCTCTTTCTTAAAGCGAGCTTTCGTCTGGAGCTGCCAGACATCCTCAGGCTGGGAAGCTGAGGACAGCAGGGGGTTTGCCCCATGCTTGTCTCCTATTGGCTGGTGGCGGTGAGTCTTCGTTTTCATTGGTTGCCTAAGCCAGGTCTCAAGCCACTTTCTTCGAGCCGATGGTTGCATTGCAGCATATCCTGCAGCCGCTTGGACCTCCTGAGCGACGCTTTAATGTTGATGGGCATTGTGCTACTCTGTGGGACGTCACGGCTAATTTGATTTCCATCGGCTGTAGGAGTACCTCGTTCGGAGGCGTTGTCTTCCGTGGAGTTGTCGTGATCGGTGGTGTCATTGTTGGTGGCAGGTCTTCTCATACTCGTAGGGAGGAGAAATTCTTCCTCCATCGTATTCAGTGTAGGTTTTATTTGCTGGACGAGGAGCGCCTCCAGCAGGCGCAACCGACGGGCATCAGGGGCCTTCCCGATGATTTTCGTGTTCTGTATGATGACATCCCGGGAGATGGCCTCCTGATGTTTGGTGTGGGTGTGATTCTTGATAGCGCCCTCTTGGGTGTAGCACGAGAGTCTCTTCGACAGTCACATGGTAGTCATACCTACGTAGGCGCCGCTGCATTCACGGACTGGGCATGCATACTGGTACACTACATGCGTCTGCTTCAGGGGTTCTTGTACCTGTGGAGAGGGGTTATTTTTCATAACAAGGTCGCGCGTCCACATCCAGCGAGGCGATAATCCCCGGTACCAGGGGCGTCCTTGATGGCTTCTAAGAACTCTGCCGAGGACTGCAGGCTGTACCGACTCGGGACGTAAGGGGTCAAAATTTGTCTGACGAGAACAAGTTCGAGCACCTGACGAGGAACCCAACAGACGACATCAAGAGGGAGACTAACGGAGTCATCAGCGCAGTGAATGCTGCGACAAACGCTGTGCACCTCCCTCCCATACAAGGAGACTACAGACTGGGTTATTTATGTGGTAATGTAAAAACCCACAAACAAGGAAACCCCCTCCGACCGATTATCAGCCAGACGCCCGCCCCTACATACGCCTTGGCTAAACGTCTCAACCAAATTTTGAAAACATATGTCCTGAGTCGGTACAGCCTGCAGTCTTTGGCAGAGTTCTAAGAAGCCATCAAGGATGCCCCTGGTACCGGGATTATCGCCTCGCTGGACGTGGAGTCCCTATTTACGAACGTGCCTGTTGACGAAACCATACATATAATCCTTGATCATGTCTACAGGAATCAGTCGACAGCATCCCTCAACATACCGGAAGCCTTGCTCCGTATGCTTCTGGAGATCTGCACGAAGAAGGCCCCTTTCTCCACCCACCGTGGCCAGATGTTCCGCCAAAAGGACGGCATGGCGATGGGTTCCCCAATGGGGGTCCTCTTTGCTAACTTTTATATGGGCACCATGGAGGAATGGGTCTTCAACAGGATGCAGCAACCCCACAGATATGGACATTATATTGACGATATCTTTGTGCAAGTCAACACTGATGATGAGGTAGAAGCCCTCCGTCAAGCATTTCAGCAGTGGAGTGTGCTGAATTACACAGTCGAACCCAGCTCCGACGATCAGCTCCCCTTCCTCGACGTCCTTGTGAGCAAGACGGAAGACGGTCTCAGTACTTCAGTCTACACAAAGAAGACCAATTTAGGACTTTGCCTCAACGGAGACAGCGAGTGCCCCACCAGATTCAAAAGCACCACCGTCAGGGCCTTCGTCAGTAGGGCCCTCTCCCACTGCTCGACCTGGCAGGACACTCACCAGGAACTCGACCGCGCCTCCCAAGTACTTGTGAATAATGGGTACTCAAATAAATCAATCAGCAAGGAAGTCCGCACAGCCCTGGAGAAATGGTACAGTAGTGAGAGCTTGCAGCCCCGCCCCCGGGATAATATCAAGCTGTACTACAAAGCCTTCATGAGTTCCCATTACCGTGAAGAAGAGGACTCCATCAAGAAAAATATTTCTGAAAATGTATCCCCGACTGACGACACCAAGAATATCGACTTAATCATATATTAATAGGATCGGAGGACGCGTGACCTTATAATGAAAAATAACCCCTCTCCACAGGTTCGAGAACCCCTGAAGCAGACGCATGTAGTGTACCAGTATACATGCCCAGTCCGTGAATGCAGCGGCGCCTATGTAGGTATGACTACCATGTGACTGTCGAAGAGACTCTCGTGCCACGCCCAAAAGGGGGCTATCAAGAATCACACCCGCACCAAACATCAGGAGGCCATCTCCCGGGATGTCATCATACAGAACACAAAAATCATCAGGAGGGCCCCTGATGCCCGTCGGTTGCGCCTGCTGGAGGCGCTTCTCATCCAGCAAATAAAACCTACAATGAATACGCCGCAGGAAGAATTTCTCCTCCCTATGGCACCACCGATCACGACAACTCCACGAAAGACAACGCCCCCGAACGAGGTACTCCTGCAGCCGATGAAAATCAAATTAGCCGTGACGTCCCTCAGCGTAGCGCAACGCCCTTCAACGTTACAGTGCCGCTCAGGAGGTCCAGGCAGCTGCAGGATATGCTGCAACACAACCATCGACTCGAAGAAAGTGGTTTGAGACCTGGCTTAGGCAACCAATGAAAACGAAGACTCACCGCCACTAGCCAATAGGAGACAAGCATGGGGCAGACCCCCTGCTGTCAACCACAGATATAAGGAGGACGGACACCGCACCAAGATCAGTCCACCCTCAGCTTCCCAGCCCGAGGATGTCTGGCAGCTCCAGACGAAAGCTCGCTTTAAGAGAGAGAGAGAGAGAGAGAGAGAGAGAGAGAAAATTGTTAGACTTCAATGACTATGGTATCATAGTTTATCTGTAAAATTCAAATATATACACCTATTTTGACCCTGTATTTGACCATGACCTCTATAGGCGCTCTACTAGCCTGTTTAAGTAGCACGGAAAAAGCCGCTATTCGCAAAATAGAGAAGAATCTCTACAAGTGTAACGCTGCTGAAGTAGCCATTTCTTTTAATAAAATATTATTATTATTATTATCATTATTATTATTATTTTATTATATTATTATTATTATTATTATTATTATTATTATTATTATTATTATTATTATTTTGTTGAGATTTCATTGGAACTTCCTCGGCAGTTGTTGGACCAAGGCCAAGAGAGACTAAGAGAGACAAGGTCTGCCCAGTTGGGTTGAGTCGCCTCCCGCTTGAGGCAACTAACATAGGCGATGACGTATCTTAGAGGTATTTGCTCATCACGGCAATTCACCTGCTGACGCAATAAGGAGGTAGACAAAGCTCCGCCTACATGGGGGATTTGGGGGGAAGTGAGTAGACCTTCTCTTTCTCTTGGCCTTGGTTGGGACTAATTCATTAGCTTGGAATTCTTCCATTCTCTTGATATTCAATACCTGTAATTCATCCACAAAATGAACTAGTGTATGGCTCATTTGTTAGATCTATATCAATTTAGGGCTGGAAATAAAAAGACAATCGGTTTTGTTTTACCTCAGGTTTCGACACTATAGCCTTCTATTTGCTGCAGCAAGAGATAAGTGTTGCCAAGTAACTATTATCCATTGTAGAAATAATTACCTATTCAAGCTATGGGATGCAAGCCGTAGCACAAATGCAGGCTTGCAACCACGGGGACAATTCCATATCCTGCTGGCCATTATCGAATTTGTTGAAGCCTAGAGTGTGTTACATTGACATACTGCCTACCTGGTGGATGGGCGGAGCCTCATGACGTCATATTATGCTTGTCATGATGATTTTGAATCCTGTTCTATGATTTTCTCGGTTCCGGCATCAGTGATTTCAGCTTCCTCTATAAATTTCAAGCTATCGAACTTAGGAACTAAATAATTCTTGCAAAAATTAGGTAGGGCTATTAAACCTATCCGATGCTTTGATAAAAAGTTATTGCTGAAAATCCGTGTTTCATCGGTTATAGTCACAAAAACTAGTGCAAAGGACACCTTTCCCTTTGTTGGAACAGGAAGCCCTTGTATATTTGGATATGTACTGGATAAATGAGCTGCTACTTCCTATTCTTGAGCATAATCCTTTGCCAGAAGAATACACAGTTCGCTGTGGGTGTAAAAAAATGTACAAAGGCTTCCTGTTCCTGCAAACGGGAAGGTGTCCTTTGCACTAAATTTTGTGACTGTAGTCTTCAAGAAGAAAGTCTTTGTGGGAACAAATAATTTCCACAGTGGAAGCTTTAAATCTATGCATATCATGTTAAAAGAAAATTGTACAAGTTTTTGAGAAATCTGAAATTTCCATGAGATAGAGAGGGACTTTATTTTCTAAATAAAAGGCAAATTACTTGATATCTTACAACACAAATATGAAATCTCACACAGAACACTAGGCATAGAGCGTAAATCACAACAGAAATGTGATTCGGAAAGACTGAATACCAGAAATGAGCCTTGGAATTGGTTTATCTGATTTTTGAATGACATAAATGAATTTCTTGGACACAAAAATATATGTCCAGACACTGGGGCTATCATTCTAGGTAAATTAGAGCATGAGGTACAGGGAAGACTCAATTCTCAGCAGACGCGATTGTGCAGAAAATTTTATTCAAATGTGTAATTTTCAAACGTCAATTATAAGAGAAGGTCCACCTTCCCAGACGTCTACCCAAGTTTTTTTTAAGCCAAGACCTTATATTTATCAAATCTGAAGGGTAACTCTCTGCCTCTCTCATGCACAGAGACCCATCCTCCAGCCCCCCGACAAATGGAAAATTATGGCTCTATTACTTGCAATTGTGCTGGCTTCTCTCGCAACCAGGTTTTTCGAAACAAATTCTTAAATTTTAATTGCAAAGCTGAATAGCAGAGACCAAAGGGTTTATGAGGTAATTATACAACCTCTGATAGGTACTTGAAGTATACCTTGTTCTCTTGCTATTTTAGTTTTCTTCTTGTTCTACTTGTTGTGCTAATAAATTTCAGCAGACTTGGTCAGTCTCTGTGGATGATCGACGACCCTTGTGAAGGATGCTAGTTGTTTGTCTTTCAAGTAAAGCAGCTTCGAGCATCTGACCTTTGAAACGACGAATGCTTCCATAAACAATATGTGATGCATCCCAGTTGCTTGGTTCTAACTATAAGAATAAATGGCAGAATATTGTTATCGATCTTTCTCTGTCTTTACCCGTCAATATCTTCGTGTCTTTAATTTTTTCCCTTAAACGTTGGTGACTGCGGAAGTAGCGGAATAATGGTAGCCAAAAGCAAGCTGATTGTTTACAGAATGTTTCCATAATCTTTTTGCTACTCTCCAGAGAAGAGATTTTTATTTCATTATAGTATGTTCCTTTTGGCCTCACATTGTGGATTGTTTTTAATTCTTACAATCCATGGAAAATGTGGGTACTAGAGGCTTATACTTTGTGATATATCTAATTGTTAGCAAATCCAAAAAAGGAATTTTACCATCCTTTGCCCATTCAGCCTGGCAAAGATCGGAATGACATCTCAGATCACATTCCAGTACATGTCCTTCACACAATTACGTCATCACATCCACATAAACCCACACCATGATTGTATGCTAAATGTGGTTTGATATTAAGGTTTCAAATGTACTCCATGCAAATATAATTTAGAACTTGAAACGATAAGGATTGCCGAGACAATGCCTTCATGCGTTTATTAAGAGCCCTTAAAAATAACGGAGTTTTTTTAGTTGATTTAGGAGTTCTTCAAAACATTCTGAGCTCTAATTGCCCTGAGCTACTTTCTTAACATTTCTGTAAGGTTCAGAGGGAACGGTATTGGGAAGAATCCTCAGTTTTTTCGTACATATTACTATCGCTCCGCAACTGATGAGTGTCACTCAAATAGAATGCTTTGTCCCAGATAACGATTTGAACAATTTTGCTATTTTGACGATTAATTTTCATTCGGAACTAATAGCATTTATGAACCTACTTTGGGAGATATTTCTTATCTAGATCAAGTTCTGTATACAAACAGAATATCTTTTAAGTATATCTTCTCTCCTGGATCATTATTATCAGCAATGAACATAACAAACCTCTTATGTAATCAAATACAAGTTTGGGGTCACGCTTCGATGCACAAACAGCCCTAAGTTTAACACCGAATGTTGATCTGTGGTCGACGGTCTATTATGTGATTTCATCACTTAATTCACAATTTCCAAACTGGATATAAGAGAGAGAGAGAGAGAGAGAGAGAGAGAGAGAGAGAGAGAGAGAGAGAGTTTTAAAGAAACGTGTTGTCAGCGTTACAAGCGCACACATACATGCCTACATGCATATACATACACACACACATATATATATATCCATATATATACATATATAATAAATCTATAATATAGATATAATATATATAATATATGTGATGTATGTATGTATGTATGTATGTATGTAGTATGTATGTATGTATGTATGTATGTATATGTATGTATATGTATGTATATGTTATAGGAAATACGAAATCCCTGGGGCATATGTGAAATAACCAATTCGCTTTGGAACATTTGATCCCAGAGGGCTATTATAATTAGTACTAAAGACGGTGAAACAATAATTCATCTAAGCTGTTTTGCCGTGTTTTGTATTATAGTAGATTTACATCAACTGTGCATCTGACGCCTAGGCCAATCCCTTACGACGCTCCTGATTGACTGTTGATAAGCCAATCTCGAGAGTTCACATGGGCAGGATGTATGTTCCACTTCTCCTGAGGGATACGTCTTTCAGGAGAGGTGGAACATACGTCACGCCTATGTGAACTCTCTCGAGAGACTGAGAGATTCCAGCCCTGCGATTGGCTTATCAACAGCCAATCAGAAGCGTCGTAAGGGACTGGCTTAGACGTCCAATGCACGGTTGATGTGACTCTACTAAAGTCCCTTAGCGGTCAAATGTGTTTTGCCGTGTTTGGTATTTGCCCCTGGAGGATCCTGGAGGATGCAATGCACTTAGGCACATTTAATCCCCCACGGGCTAGTACTAAACTCGGTGAAACTGTGTAGATGAATCCCTGCTTCACTGTATTCCTAAGCGAATTGATCATTTCATATAGTTCCTACAATTTCGTGAACTCCCTGATTTCACATATTCCTTGTAACACACACACACACACACACACACACACACACACATATATATATATATATATATATATATATATATATATATATATGAGCAAATATCATTGAAGTTAACACGTGTTGTCCATAAAACATATTCACAGCCGTAGTACTTTCGTCTTTTAGTGAGTCTGACGATGTTAAAAGACGAAAGTACGAGCTCCAATTGTTTTTCATTTTTCCCCCTTGGCTATATAGAAACATACACACATATAAATATAGGTATATTACATATACATATATATGTGCATAATTATAGATATATATATATATATATATATATATATATATATATATATATATATATATATATAATATATATATATATATATATATATTTATATATGACGGGTAAAAATGTTTTGTTACAACAGAGTTCCATCTAATAAAAGGAGCATATAAAAATGCCAAAATATAGAGAGAAAATACTATATTTGAGATATTGCTATCTCCCTCTTCAGGTAGACCAATAAGAAAGGTTACAGAAAAGGTGGTACTTATACCAGAGATCCATCCACAGGTAAGCCAATTTACGTCACTCCCACTGATAACCTTCCTTTAATTCTCTTAAGCATTGGTTGAATTAAAACTTTATCAATAATATCTGAATTCTATGCGCCCTGGATTAAACCTGTCTGTTTAATCCAGGCCGATTGCATCATCTGACTCTTGTACCGGCAGTTGCTGCTATGAATTTTATGTGACAAATTCCATTTTATTCTGTGGTTATGTTCATTTATATGGGTGAAAATAGCTGAGTTCTGTTGTCCATACCTAACTGACCGTTTATGTTGTATTAATCTCTGGAGAAGGGATTTTCCTGTAAATCCGATGTAAGACTGGTCACAGTCCAGACATGGGATTTTGTAAGCGCCTGTGTCTTTGAGGGATGTCTTTTATTGGACATTAATCAGGGATTTGGCTAAGGTGTTTGGGTAAGTAAATGTAAAAGGATTAGATTTTCCGAGAGTCTGGGTCAGTAAATGCCTGGACTATGACCAGTCTTACATCGGATTTACAGGAAAATCCCTTCTCCAGAGATTAATACAACATTAATACAACATAACCACAGAATAAAATGGAATTTGTCACATAAAATTCATAGCAGCATCTGCCGGTACAAAAGTCAGATGATGGAATTGGCCTTGATTAAACAGACAAGTAATGAACATCTCAAAGTGCGCAGGAATTCAGATGTCATTGATAAAGTTTTAATTCTACCAATGCTTAAGAGGATTAAAGGAAGATTATCTGTGGGAGTGACCTAAATTGGCTTACCTGTGGATGGATCTCTTGGTATAAATACCAACTTTTCGTAACTTTTCTCATTGATCTACCTGAAGAGGGAGACAGCAGTCTGAAATATAGCATTTTCTCTCTATATTTTGGCGTTTTTATGGGCTCCTTTTATAAGATATTTATATATAAATAAATATATATATGTTATATAATAATATATGAATGTCTTTTACTGGAATACGACAGTACAATATGAAGAAGAAAAACTCCTAAAACATTATTTGAACGTTGCTACACTATATTGTACTATATATGTATAGTCGTGTGTGCTAGCAAAGATTTTGTGCCCGGACTTTGGTAGATTTACACACACACACACACACACAATACACACACACACATATATATATATATATATATATATATATATATACTATCTATATACAATATAATATATATATATATATATATATATATATATATATATATATATATCTGTGTGTATTCTAATATTTACTATTTTTAAAAGATACATGCACTATGATACTCGAAAGTCAAATATAAGATTGAGCAGTTTTTTGAAGTATTTGAAAGGGAATGACTCACTCTAAAACCCGTTTAGAGGGCATGGAAGGTAATTGCAGAAAACTAAAGTTTGACCTGGAGGCTATAACATATAGTCAGAAGCGCCGCCTCGCAGCAGACAAATTATGAGCGTTATTAATAACGTCTCATTTCGTCCCAGCCAAATTTATGACAGCCATCTTGTAACCTGAGAGTGGACGGCTGAGTCCTCCCGAACAAAGCTGCCATGTAAGGGACCAAGCTGAAATGACCCGAGAAAGAATGGACAAATTAGATTACAGAAAGAGGAGAAGAAGAAATATGAGAGGAGCCTTCAGTGTTAGTACGAGCTCGAGATCTCCGCATCGCCATAAGAAGGAGGCGTCACGCACAGTGGCTCCCAAACACGAGCTTCAGCCAGCAACGGACATCATGGTGGTCTTTCCCTCTTCAGTGATGGATGGCAGCTTCCACACACAGCAGCGCCCTTCTGCTTCTGTTGCTCTTCCTGCTGCGTTAGTTAACCGTCCTGCTCCTGCTCCTCGGATTGAATTAGCAGCCTCTTGTGCTCTCACGCTTCCTCCTGCTGCGTGTGGTTGCCTGTTCCACTGTCTAGTGAGCCCTCATACTCCCAGCTGGATTTGGAAATGCTGACGATGCCACGAAGATTTAGTAATGATGGCGTGCTGCGTCTATTAGGCTTTGTTTGTTCCGAGGTCCCTCAGAAGAAGATAATATTTGCAGCGTTTCTGGGCGCGTTTCTTGGTCTTCCTCTGAGTTCTTGGCCCTTCGGTTTGTTCCGCAGAAATTTGTGGTAAACGTAAAATGTAATTTACTTGATAATTATTGTTTAGACTTTAGATAACTAACTAGACTCTATAAATGACATTCAAGCGTTCCACTAACGACAGGTACAGACATTTTGGGTTCCGACATTCTCAAACTATTTAAAACTATTTGCATAACCATATCTACTGTAGATTTGAATGTGTTCAGTTCTGCCATTGCATTATTTACTATTCTGACGGTATCACTGGGCTAACGTTAATTTGAAAACAATTATTGCCATTTTCATCGAACGTTGCAGAAAAATATTCAGTGGCTGCGCATTTAAAGAAAAAAAATTAATGTCTATATTCATTTTTAATGTTCTCCGTTGGAAAATAGAACGAATACAACTCTGCTTCATTGACAAGTGCAGTTTGCTAGGAAAACTATTATAGAATAACATACTGAGTTCACTTCTGGAAATAAATTAATTATAAAGCTTTAGTTAATAAAAAAAATCCGCTTTTCCGAAAGAGAATTAGGCTGATTTTTCCTCTTCTTCAAAATATCAAGTTAACAAGGCACAGAAGTCCATTGGTGACTAAATATTTCTTTCCAGTTACAATTCAATACGTATGCATGGCCCTCAGGACAAGGCCTCTACAGAATAAATGGATATATTTAGCAAGCTCACACGAAATTAGAACCTTCGTTTGATTTACTTCGTTATGTCACGTACGGTAAATTTTGAGTCTCTATTGTTGGGTAAATAGAATTAAAAGGTAACAGTAATAAAAGATATGGAATCTTTCGCAATTTTCTTAGATTTTCTATTTAAAAGGAGCCCACAGTTTCAAGCAAATGAATTTAAAATGAGAATTTGTCATGTCTGATTCCATGTGTATAAAAATCACTTTTATCCTGTTAATATCGACAGACCTAATCTAGCATGCTCCTTACTATTATATCAGCCTTAACATGCGTCCCTTTCACGTATTTTAACTTTAAATATAGTAAATCTGAATAAACAAATATGTCACTCTTAAAATATTTATACTTTAAGGGATTTCGTCTGTGCATATAGAAGACCAAGCTGAAAGTCGAAATGTGAAACAAAATTGAAAAGATTCGTCTCCTCTTTTTTCAAAGAGGAAATTGCCCAAAAGGTCCCTTAATTACTTGCCACTACTGATGATGACCCTTGAAGTACAGTCTTTCCCTAAAACAGATCGGGATATCTCACCAAATATATTGATTTCAAGCAATTTTTATCATCTCTATCTACGTTTGGCAATTAATTTGCAATCACAGTTCAGCTAAGGGACATGGGGGGAGGGGGCGGTGGGGCCAATTTACGCTAAAACGGAGTGCGTAACAGGGTCAAAATATTCATCTTGTCTTCGCAACTACGAAATTGTGTTTCTTATTTCTTATTGTCTGCTACATTAACCAGCGTTGGTAAAACAGCAAAACTCTTTAACGTATTTACTTACAATTCAATAATGTTTCATTTACCAAAAAAGTCTCACCAAGAAGCAAAACGTAGTATCAGGCACTCCTGAGTTACAGCTGATAAATTACACAGATGTTATGTAGCGTGCATTCACAGGTGTATTTCTGAATTCATCTGAAGTCTTTTTCTACTTAAATATGACTCGATTTAAGAATCCACAACACCGTTGCTTAATTGAATATCTAAAATCATAAGCATCCCAGATCATTTTTAAATCACATTTTTGTCGGTTAATAGACGATTGCTATGAATATCCTACAAAAGCCTTTTCTTACTCCTTCCTCAGAGTTTTATAGAAATATTAATGAAAGAAAGAAAAAGTGAGAGTGACAGTTTCCTCAGAAAGCCAAAAATACACTCCTTGGTCAATATACAATGAATAGAAGGAAAAGGCAGCAGAATTTAGATTTTCAAAAATACGTTAAATGATTCACCGTGCTGTAAAAAGAAAAAATGCATCGATATTCTTACTTCAAAATATATTATATAATGGACAGCATTACAAATAGCTGATACAGTATTAGGAAGGAAGGACTGACTCCCGCCATATGGCTGGTTCGATGGGGTTTGGGATCCGGTAAAATATATTCAACAAAACAGGAAGATGAGTCGCCTCATTGCCAGTATAATTAATAAAAATTGTTTGGCCCTTGTGGATTGTTAAATTATAAACGACATAGAAATAATATGGGTATAATAATGAAAATATCAACGAAGTAGCATGAGAACGATGTTGAACGGAATAAGAAAACTGAGCACAGCCTTCAGGCAGATAAGCATACTAAATTGATACAAAATGTATAACTTCCACGTCATCAACATCACCGAACATGTGCGGAACAAAAGATTTCATACATTTCCTTAATATCAAGGCAATTCTTCGTAGATTAACCCTTGTGAATTCAGTATGAATCCACAAAAGCATGATATGACAAATTTCATCATGTTAGAATTGGAATAGATCAAGATACAACTAGAAGATTAACTGACTATGGCAGACTTTCACAGATCACCTATCCTTCCCCTTAAACTCTTCAAAAATAATTCTTATGCGGAATTAAATTTAAATCCTATTTCTCCCTTGATCTAAAACTGTGGTACTTCGTAATGCAAATACAAAATATGATTTTACTGTAATATTTACGTCAACATTTCTTTGATTTTCATTTGTTAGAATGGAATCATAGTCATCAACATTCACAGCTGAATACTAAAATATTTACCCCGCAAAATACGCAATGCTCTCTTTTCGGTTGTCTTATTAATCAAAGCTGTACTCCAATAAAGAATATGTAAAAGGGCAAAGTGGTTGCGTTCCAACTATTACAATGCAGATTACTGGAGATCAGGATTCATTATAGATTGACTTTGAAGGTGTTTAATGTTTTCTCTCTTTTTCCACGATTAAATCTCCAGTGAGCCCCGCGCTTTAAGAAAAGTTACTGTTTCTTTTTTGTTATACCATTGATGATGATAACAATAGCAACAACAACAATTTTATGGATGAATATCCAACACCAAGAAGGGCCAAGGCAACTGACGTTTCAATGGCGAATACAGTAACGAGAGAAGTAGTGATATGGATGAAATAGAAGGACATATAATAGGGTCCAAGACGGTCAAAATTAAAGAATCGGTGCTGATAATGATACATAACCGTAACTGATAAATGAAATATTATTGTTTCCAGTGAAGCCGATTGCCACACAAGTGTAGTTCTCTTAACAACAGGCACCGTTTAAGTAGCGATAACAATAAGAACGTAACACATGTACAAAATTGCTGTAACTGGAATAACAAATCGCCCCTGACGACATTTTAGGATCTGAAGAAGCTCACTAAAGGCTCACATTTCCTTTCAGAAGCATCTTGCATTGCCATAGACTTATTAAACAGCATTAGAATTTAGCATAATCTTTCAAATATACTTCCATAAGAAGACCTATCATTCTCTTATCTATCTATCTATCTATCTATCTATCTATCTATCTATCTATCTATCTATCTATCTATCTATTATCTATCTATATATATAATATATATCCATATAATAGATATATAATTTATTTATATTTAATATTATATCTATATATTTATTTATCTATGTATATTTATATATATATATATATATATATATATATATATATATATATATATATATATATATAGATATATATATATAGATATATATATATATATATATATATATATATATATATATATATATATATATATATAAATATATATATCTATATATATATATATATATATATATATATATATAATATATATATATATATATATATATATATATATATATGACTGGTAAAAATGTTCTGTAACAACAGAGTTCCATCTAATAAAAGGAGCCCATAAAAAACACCAAAATATAGAAAAAGTACTATATTTCAGAGACTGCGTCTCCCTCTTCAGGTAGATGAATGAGAAAAGTTCACAGAAAAGGTGGTATTTATACCAAGAGGTCCATCCACAAACAAGCCATTTTAAGTCACCCCCGCTGATAATCTTCCTCTAATCTTCTTAAGGGTTGGTTGAATGAAGACGTTGTCGATCGTGTCCGAAATCCATCCTCCTTTTGAGATGTTCATTACCTGCCTCTCTTTTATTAAGGCCGATTCCATCATTTGACTCTTGTACCGGCAGTTGCTGCTATAAATTACACGTGACAAATTCCAGTTTATTCTATGGTTATGTTCATTTATATGGTTGAAAATAGCCGAGTTCTGTTGTCCATACCTAACTGACCGTTTGTGTTGTATTAATCTCTGGGAAGGGATTTACCTGTAAATCCGATGTAAGATTGGTCACAGTCCTGGCATGCCAGGACTGTGACCAATCTTACATCGGATTTACAGGTAAATCCCTTCCCCAGAGATTAATACAACACAAACGGTCAGTTAGGTATGGACAACAGAACTCGGCTATTTTCAACCATATAAATGAACATAACCATAGAATAAACTGGAATTTGTCACGTGTAATTTATAGCAGCAACTGCCGGTACAAGAGTCAAATGATGGAATCGGCCTTAATAAAAGAGAGGCAGGTAATGACATCTCAAAAGGAGGATGGATTTCGGACACGATCGACAACGTCTTCATTCAACCAACCCTTAAGAAGATTAGAGGAAGATTATCAGCGGGGGTGACTTAAAATGGCTTGTTTGTGGATGGACCTCTTGGTATAAATACCACCTTTTCTGTAAACTTTTCTCATTCATCTACCTGAAGAGGGAGACAGCAGTCTCTGAAATATAGTACTTTTTCTCTATTTTGGTGTTTTTATGGGCTCCTTTTATTAGAGATATATATATATATAAATATATATATATTTATATTGAAATGCACACACAAACACATTATCAGTTACAGGATTTATGCATGGAAGAATTAAGCATATTAAAAAATAACAATACAAATATGATTCCTTGCACCAAAGACAATATTAAATTAAATCTTCAGATTATTTTAAAACTCAAAATCACGGGAAGATTAAAAGTCGAGATAGCCAGTATCTTTTTATTTGATTTGTTCGCGTTCATAGCACTAAAATATGAATCATAGGAATAATCTGGCGTTTTCAAGATTGGAGCCATCTGAGGTCACCAGGCCACTCTCTTCGTTATGATGATATTATTGAATTCAAATCTTCTCTGCTGTAATATGAAATTATGTTAGTCAAAAACCTTTTCCGACACAGACAACCCATTTCTCCATATTGCACTCGAATCCTCTCTTTTAGAAACAAAAATACTGTCTGCAGGCGTCACATGTTTTGTCCACAGTTCGGACCCTCCGCTTGAAGAGGTCTAAACAGACCAATAAAACGATTTTCTCGATGATCAGAGGACGCTTGGGTCTAAAGAATCATATCTCTGTCTGGCCATTATAATTTAATCTCTTGTAGCTCCGCAGGCACATCAGGAAACCCTTTACTTTTACCTTGAGGTTACCTCCCTGCGTCCCTCACTCCTCCCTCTCTTCTTTCCACAATAACTCTTACCATTACTCTTCTCCAGCCATAAATCTCTCCATGTTTATTTTCTTCAAAAGCTCTGACCCCCACAGAGAGGATAAATCCCCCTTCACTCCCTCCTGCTCCCACACACACACAACACACACACACACACACACACACACTCCTTGCCCCCATTCTTCTTATTGTGATGAAGAAAGAGTACTGCATAAGGAGAATACGGGACAGGTAGTATCCACTCTTCTGTAATAATATTATATATATATATATATATATATATATATATATATATATATATATGTGTGTGTGTGTGTGTGTGTGTGTGTGTGTGTATTTCATATATATATATATATATATATATATATATATATATATATATATATATATATATAAATATATATTAGCATTAAACTACGTAAATATGTCCTCTAATATCCAATTCTCTCTATCTAGGAAATAATACATTTTTATATATGTTAACCGAAGGGGAATTTTTTAGTTGGTAGTTAGTTCCTCGGCTCGTGGGATCAAACCAACGAATAGACAAGATCTCAAGATTGCAGTGATGCCTTTAAACCACACGAACAACAATGATTAAGGCGTCATTGCAGTCTTGAGTTCTTGTCTATCCGTTGGTTCGATCCCACGAGACGACGAACTTACTAACCTCTTGGGTTAACACATATGACAATTTATTATTTCCGAGGTAGAGCGTATTGTATATTAAAAGACATTTGTAGCTTAATGCTTGTATATGAATCACGGTGATGTGGTAAAATTCATATATATATATATATATATATATATTATATATATATATATATATATATATATATATATATATATATATATTCTATACATGTACATACGTACATACACACACACACACACACACACACACACATATATATATATATATATATATATATATATATATATATATATATATATATATATATATATGTATATACAGAGCAGAAGGTAGGCATTAAAACACAGTTCACATTTTGATAATTCATTCCAACGTTTCGTAATACGTTATTGTATCTTCATGGAATTCTGCAATAGATATCTATTCTAAAACCATTTACATCTTAAACATTCAAGTTAATGATTATCTATAAGTAAATAGTGGTAAGAACTTATACTCAGAACACAATATACACGATAAGTTACATTAAAAACGTTTGCTGTTATATTTCACGATATCCTTTTTAATATAGCTTTTTGTTTTAACTATAATTCTAACTATAGTCACCTATTTTTACTTGTTTTTTTTAAATGGGTATTTAGCAAACATTTATTGGTATGGTTAATAGGCTTTTGTTTCACTCTATAATAATAATAATAATAATAATAATAATAATAATAATAATAATAATAATAATAATAATAATAATAATAATAATATAATAATAATGGCCCTGACAATAAATGGAAGGAGAAAGATATATCGAGAGAGATAACAATAATCCTCAACGATATCTACCTGAAACATTTCCTCAAAGCTAAAGAAAAAATAAGATTTTGACCTTGAAATTCATTTATAATCTTAGTAAATGGGCACAGGTCAAAATATTTGAACATAATGAATACCAGCTCCCATGATATCAAGATAAAAAAATGGAGAAAGATGAAATGCTGACCTATAAAAGACCTTCAAAAAATTGGTCTAAGTTAAAAAATGAAAATATCAAGATTATCTATAGCAACGAAAATCAGAGACCTCGTTTTAAGAATTGATCTTAGCCCTTGGAAATTAGATAGTGTGAAAAAGTTTAGGAAAGACTCATGAACACAGGTTATCACTTCGCAGGTTTCAAATAAATCAGGGAAAAACAGGAAATAATAAAAGTAATAATATTTTGTTTTAGATTTATGGCTTACTATTTGTGAATGAAAGCAAAATTCCTTCGTGCATAAGGAAACGGAAGTGACAAAAGAAAAAAAAAGAAAAAAAATGTCAATCCCAGTCGCTTGTAATGGAGACCCTGTCTTCTCGGCATGTATTCTCATTCTTCCTTACATCGAATGAAGCACAATGTTTTAACGATGTTGGGCAGTGGACAATATTATTCATGAATTGCTTGAAGAGTTACGCATATTTATTAATCCATATCCTGGAAAGTTTGACATAGAAAACTTGCAAAATTTCGAACTGTTATGGGTCCTAAAGGCTATCTGTCACGAGCAGCAACCCTCAGAAGATCCAAGTGATTCTTTTTGACTGTAAATATTACTATTAATTAGAATGCACCTAAATTTTTTTCTGTCAACATGAAAGCCCTTTGTTCAGCGATCTTGTGATCGTCATGAACAAATTCTCCAGAGCTTTTCTTGACAGAGATATTTGCCTATAACTAATCCATATACAAAGGTCATTCCAAGAGAATTCCATGACCGGGACATCATCAGCGTCGACCCATATCCTACCAGGCACTGAGAGGGAGTAACTCATCCTTCTGGACACTACAGAGTCGGAGAGGGAGAGAGCACCTATCACCCCTTCCCCTTCCCCCAGCTGCCCTGCGAAGGAACCTAGCCACTAATTTTACAGCTCACTATTAAAATGTCACCTCGGAGGAGACACTCCATAAACTACAGGCCAGTGCCTCCCCTACACCCACCGTCTCCCCCCACCCCACCTTTCTCCTTCTAGCAGCCACCAAATCTTACAATGGGAGACTTTCTTCTTCTTTCGATTTCTTTCATTGTTGGGCAGTTTGTTTAATTACTATCTTACGTCTTTGACAATAGATAGACGTTTAAAACAGGCACATTAATGGAAAACGTCACTAGGTTTGGAGTTCTTGGAACCTTTATCTACCCAATAAACAAATATCATTTCCAAACAAAACGAAAGGGAAAGAAACTGACCGATGGATAACGAAATGGCGGGAGTGATCTGGTCGCATCAACAACGTTCTCGCTACCTGTTCCCTTCGATTCCGGACAAATGTCACTTGGTTTCAAAATAGTCTGTCTTTGCTTTTACTCTTTCGCCTTTCGACTCTTTTTCTCGCTTTGGGCTAAGAATGAGCTTTCAATTTGGCCGAGACACTCTTCAGACTCAAAAGCGGATGCAATTGAAAAGCGTGAAACCAACCTATCAGATTCGTATCATTATTGTTCTCTAAAAAGTCCACTAATATAAACCAGTGACTCATAGTGGAAAGGGTTAGTTGCAAGGGACACCCCACCCCACCCCAGAGGGGGTTGTGGGTGCTCCTGCGCTAAGGGTAGGAGTCGCCACTAGAATATCTGACCAATAAAAGTCATTGAGCATCTCAGATTCGGGAGATACCTGCGAGTTACTATACGATCCAAACGGGTAGACAACTTTTATATATTTTTCCTCCGGAATTGTAAATCAAAATTAATTAAAGGGATATTCTATGAGGCCCATCTAGATTTGCTATTAAATGTTTTTATGAAGGGGATTTAGACGCTGGAGTGTCAAAACAGTCACATGTGAATATTAGAGAAGTGAAATACTGTGCGTTCAAGGATTATGAAAGCCCAACAGGAACACGGACTTTCTTCAGACTTTGATTTCCATGTACTCTATCTTTGACAGAGGAACCGGGACACCTGAGGAACGGGTGTGCTCATATAGATCTTCTCTCTCTCTCTCTCTCTCTCTCTCTCTCTCTCTCCTCTCTCTCTCTCTTGTTTATTTTTTTTTTTATCTTAATATTCTAACATCCACATTTCAGGTTTGCGTTCACAAGTATATTATATAAACTATGTGATAATCATAAAATAAGTTATTACTATTATTTTCATCATGGTAACTATTAACAGCACTATATTATTATCATACTAATCGTCACTGTTGCTGTAACTGATATGGTAAACAATGCAATAACTACACAGACAAGAACAAGTGTAGACCTAAAAACCAGCTTTCGAATACCAACGCGGGGCAACACCAACTCTTAGGGAAACGCACTCCGCCTTTGCATCGCCTCCTGTGTCAGACTAATATATAATAATAATAATAATAATAATAATAATAATAATAATAATACAGCCAATTAAGAGGGGAAGACAACCACCAAGAAATTCCTGAAGTAAGAGACTCTGGCGCCGTGGCAGAGTGGGTTAGGTCGTCAATGGGCTGGTTAAGCAACATTGGGGCTGGTCAGTCGTTGGATGGGTGACCACAATTTCCTCAGTTTACTCAGCTGTAAATGAGTACCTGTTCCTGATGGGTTAAATAGCAAAACTCAGCAATGATAGAAAGAAATTAAAGATTAAACAACAACGATGTAAATGGAACCTCTGGCAACAGAGGAGCTTCGTCTGGCAGCCAGGTATTCAGCCCAATTGAATGGGAAGACGGTCAGGTACTTGGAGGTTGTCATCCAGCAACTGACCGCCACAACGACAGTAACCAACAACCAGAGACTGGAGCTACAGAAGCAAACAAGAGGAAAAAATGGACAAGAGAAGAAAATAAGGAAATATGGAGAGAGGATATAGAAGAAGGTTGGTCAACATCTGGAAAGAGAGGAATAACACCCCCAAAACAGAACAGAGGCTGGCAGACCAAGTAAGGAACATAAAGAAAAAGAACTGGCTCTCCCCAACAGAAAGAGAAGAACTGGAAAGGGAAATGACACGCGGCAACGAATTACAAGAAGACGAACTGAGAGATGATGCCACAGAAGACGACAGGGATGATGAGGTATCAAACAACGACACATGAAGATACACCGACGAAGTAACAGAGAAGACAGAATGGGTAGAAAAGATCAGACAATGGATGGAGCCAGATACAAAGAGAACAAAGATCCCCCCTCCATGAAAGCCTACAACACTAAGAAATTAAGAGAGAAAACAAGTGAGGTCAATGAAATAATGGGAATAATACACACTATCAGTATCACAGAAATAAATAACTTGGCATACACAGGAAAAAGATTAGTAGCAGAACTGATGGAGATACGAACACCAACTCCTTGGAAAAGGCGTCTGGAAAAGCAAATCATGGTGATGAGTTCTGACTTGAGTAAACTGAAAGAGATGGCAGAAAAAAGGCTAAGAAGCAAGAAAACAAGGGAGGAACTGAACGAGAAATACAAAGTACAGGAGAGGGGACTAAACAACACAATAGAAGATGTAAAACAGAGGCTTAAGGCCAAAGCACATAAGACCCAACGGTACCTGAACAGGAATAAGGGATACCAACAGAACAAACTATTCAGTACCAACCAGAAAAGGCTATATAGCCAATTAAGAGGGGAAGACAACCACCAAGAAATTCCTGAAGCCGAACCAAGTAATAGACTCTGGGAAAACATGTGGTGCAATCTGGTATCACACAACAAGCATGCAGCATGGCTCCAGGAAGTTAAGGAAGAAGAAACGGGGAGAATAAAATAAAGATTCACTGAGATCACGACAGACACAGTCAGACACCAACTAAAGAAAATGCCCAACTTGAAAGCCCCAGGTCCCAATGAAGTCCATGGATACTGACTCAAAAACTTCAAGACTCTACACCCACGAATAGCAGAACAACTCCAGCATTCTATCACAAATCACCATGCGCCCAAATGGATGACCACAAGAAGAACATCCTTAGTACAGAAAGACAAGAGTAGGGGAAATATAGCCAGTAACTACTAACAAGTATCATCAGTGAAAGGCTATACAACTACCTAGAGGATACAAACACCATCCCCCACCAACAGAAAGGCTGCAGAAGGAAGTGTAGGGGCACAAAAGACCAGCTCCTGATAGACAAAACGGTAATGAAGAACAGTAGGAGAAGGAAAGCCAACCAAAGCATGGCATGGATAGACTATAAGAAAGCCTTCGACATGATACCATACACATGGCTAATAGAATGCCTGAAAATTTATGGGGCAGAGGTCAGCACCATCAGCTTCCTCAAAAATACAATGCGCAACTGGAATACAATAGTTACAAACTCTGGAATACAAAGACTAGCAGAGGTTAATATCTGGAGAGGGATCTTCCAGGGCAACTCACTGTCCCCACTACTCTTCGTAGTAGCCATGAGTCCCATGACAAAACTACTACAGAAGATGGATACTGGGTACCAACTCAAGACAAGAGGCAACAGAATTAACCATCTGATGTTCATGGACGACATCAAGCTGTATGGTAAAAGCATCAAGGAAATAGATACCCCAACCCAGACTGTAAGGATTGTATCTGGGGACATCAGGATGGAGTTTGGAATAGAAAAATGTACCTTAGTCAACATACAAAAGGGCAAAGTAACAAGGACTGCAGGGATAAAGCTACCAGATGGGAGCAACACCAAACACATAGATGAGGCAGGATGCAAATACCGGTGAATAATGGAAGGAGGGGATATAAAACACCAAGAGATGAAGGACACAATCAGGAAAGAATATATACAGAGACTCAAGACGATAATCAAGTCAAAACTCAACGCCAGAAATATGATAAAAGCTATCAACACATGGGCAGTACCAGTAATCAGATACAGTGCAGGAATAGTTAAATGGATCAAGGCAGAACTCTGCAGCATAGACCAGAAAACTAGGAAATATATCAGTCCTTCTTCCTATGCACTCTTGAGTCACTCGTCTTTACTGATTTTTAGATATTGCCACAGTGCTCTGCTCTTGATGTTGATGCAGTCCTCTATGCTTAGTAGTCCTCTCCCTCCTTCCTTTCGTGTTATGTATAGTCTGTCTGTATTTGCTCTAGGGTGTAGTGCTTTGTGTATTGTCATAATATGTTATGTATAGTCTGTCCGTATTTGCTCTTGGGTGTAGTGCTTTGTGTATTGTCATATCATAAAGCACTACACCCAAGAGCAATTATAGACAGACTATACATAACACGAAAGGAAGAAGGGAGAGGACTACTAAGCATAGAGGACTGCGTCAACATCGAGAGTAGAGCACTGGGGCAATATCTAAAAATCAGTGAAGACAAGTGACAGGGCATTGGAAGAAGGATTAATAAAAGTAGACCAAGACCCAGAAATATACAGAGACAGGAGAATGACAAACAGAACAGAGGAATGGCACAACAAACCAATGCACTGACAATACATGAGAGAAGGAATCTGGAAAAACTAGAGGCTGAAAGCTTCAGGACTCATGCAGAGGAGTGTGATCCTAGAAACGGCGCACATAATAAGAAAAGTGATGGACTCCAAAGGAGGCAGGATGCAACCTGGAACCCCACACTATAAATACCATCCAGTCGAATTGGAGGACTGTGATAGACCAAAAAAACAAAAAATAATAATAATTATAATAATAACAATACTTTATTAAAAGTAATGACTAATTCAGCAGCGTTACACTTCTCCTTTTGAGATGTTCATTACCTGCCTCTCTTTTATTAAGGCCGATTCCATCATTTGACTCTTGTACCGGCAGTTGCTGCTATAAATTACACATGACAAATTCCAGTTTATTCTATGGTTATGTTCATTTATATGGTTGAAAATAGCCGAGTTCTGTTGTCCATACCTAACTGACCGTTTGTGTTGTATTAATCTCTGGGGAAGTGATTTACCTGTAAATCCGATGTAAGATTGGTCACAGTCCTGGCATGGGATTTCATATACCCCAGAGTCCTTGGGAGATGTCTTTTGTTGGACGTTAATCAGGGATTTGGCTAAGGTGTTTGGGTAAGTAAATACAAAAGGGTTAGATTTTCCGAGGGGGTGGGTTACTCTCTTAATCGTGTCCAGGTGGGGAATTTTTATTTTATTGTTGGGTGTATCTCTGGTCTTGTCTTTAGGGGGTCGGTAGAAAATATACCACTTCACAACATAAAACTTTTAAGCCTTGACGTAGATTCCCTGTTCACCAAAGTACCAGTACGGGACGTTCTTCAATTTTTAAGGGTGTAATTATCCCCCTATTCAGATCATTTCCCATTGGCGCTTGACAAAATAATAAAGTTAGTTGAATTATGTGCATCTAATAACGTATTTTCATTCGGGGAATCATTCTACAAGCAAAAATTCGGGTGTAGTATGGGTAGTCCTTTAAGTCCTGTTCTAGCCAATCTGTACATGGAATACTTTGAAACTACAGTAATAAATGCAATAAAACCCAAAAACATGCTGTGGATGAGATATGCGGATGATATCCTAACATTTTGGGATAATAGGTGGGGCAATTTTAATGAATTCCTCTCGAAATTAAACGCATTAGTGCCCAGCATCAAATTTAAAGTTGAATGGGAAACAGACAACAAAATTCCTTTTCTTGATGTTTTAATAATCAGAGATACGACAGAATACAAATTTACCATATACAGAAAACCAACGTTCTCACTTTCATACATTCACTACTTTAGTTATCACGACATTACTATCAAGATAGGTGTAGCTAGCAACCTGTTCTTAAGAGCCTTACGAATTTGTTCCCCAGAATTCCTGGAAAAAGAATTTGAACTGATTCGCAAGCAACTTTCGTCTTTAAAGTATCCTGACCATATAAATGAGAAAGCAATTCACAAAGCAAATGTAATTTTCTACCGACCCCCTAAAGACAAGACCAGAGATACACCCAACAATAAAATAAAAATTCCCCACCTGGACACGATTAAGAGAGTAACCCACCCCCTCGGAAAATCTAACCCTTTTGTATTTACTTACCCAAACACCTTAGCCAAATCCCTGATTAACGTCCAACAAAAGACATCTCCCAAGGACTCTGGGGTATATGAAATCCCATGCCAGGACTGTGACCAATCTTACATCGGATTTACAGGTAAATCACTTCCCCAGAGATTAATACAACACAAACGGTCAGTTAGGTATGGACAACAGAACTCGGCTATTTTCAACCATATAAATGAACATAACCATAGAATAAACTGGAATTTGTCATGTGTAATTTATAGCGGCAACTGCCGGTACAAGAGTCAAATGATGGAATCGGCCTTAATAAAAGAGAGGCAGGTAATGAACATCTCAAAAGGAGCATGGATTTCAGATACGATCGACAAGGTTTTCATTCAACCAACACTTAAGAAGAGGGAGACAGCAGTCTCTGAAATATAGTACTTTTTTCTCTATATTTTGGTGTTTTTATGGGCTCCTTTTATTAGATGGAATTCTCATGTTACAGAACCTTTTTACCAGTCTCATATATATATATATATATATATATATATATATATATATATATATATATATATATATATATATATACAAAACTCAAAATGTTCTTTAGTCTATAGAATTATACATCCATATATATATATATATATATATATATATATATATATATATATATATATATATATATATATATATAAAATTATATATATGTATGTATATATGTATAATTCTGTAGACTAAAGAACATTTTGAGGTTTTCGTAAACATACCAGACTTAAGAGGCAACCGTTCAGAGACCTAAAATTTCAAGTGGATGAATCTAAGCAATTGTCCTTGTAGGTCTTTCTAATTTTTTATACACATGTTTTTTCAGCTTCAGCGCACGTCCTCACAATTCTCATTCGCATTTTTTTCTAAGATTGTCATTTGTTTTTGTCTTTACTTCAACGTGGAAGTAATCCTAAACTCAATTTCTTCCACAGAGACAGCAAGTGGGAGTATCTGCAATAAACACCTTTCTAAGTGCATCATAGTGGTGGATGATTTGTTGTCGGTCGAAAGACCTGGCGTGAACGCGCAGAATCAGGAGGACGATTCCGAATTCAGCCTAAGGTATCTCATTTCAAACCTCCCTGAAATTTAACCAGTTTGTCTCTGCGGAAAGCAATAAAAGACTTCGTTTTCAAGGTATCCTCTTGATGACTCCCGGACCATGATGCCACGTCCCTTCCTCAACGTATCCTGCATCCATACCCCATTCTCTTCCTCCATCCCTCACATCCTTATATCCTTGTTCCGACACTCCAATGCTATTTCGACGGCCTCGTTTAAAGGCTTGCATAGATAATCTGTCCATTTAGGGATAACGCCTGTTTTTTGCTGTCGGGAGTTCCACTGTCAGTATGAATTATTCAGATACTTTAGTGTTAAAGAAGGATTAGAACTCGGGCCCGTGACCCCTTAGTGCTCCGTGTTTGTGTGTGTGTGTGTGTGTGTTTGTAAGAGAGAGAGAGAGAGAGAGAGATAGAGAGAGAATTAAACTCGAACTCTTTTTCTGATTTGTGTCCACAAAGTCAAATTTTGTTCTCCATTATGGCTGTATCTTAATCGAAAAATAATAGAACTAAACCGACAAGAAAATATGTGAAGTGGTTAAGCAAAGAAAAGAGCATTAGCCCCTTGGTCTTTAGGACATGGTAAGCAAACCATCCAGCGTCGACCTCAAAATATAAACTGATTTATATCTTCGTGAATAAAAATGTAAACAGTATCTCCTACAATAATCATTTTCAGTGATAATATAATCAGATAAATCATGCTCAAATTATGAGTAGCAACAATTTTTTTCTTCAATATATCATCAACGATCCATTTCTGAAGCTTATTCGATACGGTTAATGCAAGTAAACTGCGCGTTTGTCATTTTATACGCAGTATTTAAAGTTGTTTATTATTGCTTATACAATTCTCTCTCTCTCTCTCTCTCTCTCTCTCTCTCTCTCTCCAACACGACGTTTCTTCCTGATCCTCAGGATATTATCAAGCGATGAATGCTGAGGGACTGAATTCCAGACTTAGACTTAATGGGGATAGGAAAGGATGGATTTTTTGAGGTGGGGTGTTGAAGGTATGGGGTGTGGAGGTATGGAGACAGGTAGAGTAAAGTAGGAAGTTGAAGTAGTGTTAGTAGTAAATAGAAGGGGGTAGACCCCTTTGCTTTGGTGAGGGTGTATTCGGTGTATGATTTTTGGCGAGGTGGAAGGGTCTGGAGGTGGTGATGATGATGGCTTTTTTTTTTTTTTTTTTTTTTTTGTTCAGTGACGGGTGGTGTCAATGATGTTAAAGTGGTTAGAATGCCTCTCTATTGCAGGTGTGGATTTTTTTTCATTATTACTAGCTACTAATAAAGGAATTTAGTGGCACTAGCCATACTCATCCGTGTGAGTCAGATGTGTACATGAAGGAGTTGTATCCTTCATGTACACATCTGACTCACACGGACACTAGACGACACCTCAGACATCCTATCCCACGTCTTATTGGCTAGTCTATGAATCCTGCAGTTGAAGCTCTCCATCGTTGATCTTTCGTGCAATTCTTTTATTGTATTATAATATGGATGGTGGTAACTCTTTGTACGCTTTTCTGATGACTTTAGTTTGGATGGATTGTAGTTTTGTTATCGATGTTTTACAAGTTGCTGCTAGGATCGCTGATGGGTTCTCCAACTGTGGCCTCACCAGTGCTTAGTACAACAAGAGGTACGTGTCAGTGGGTACTGAGCTGAATCTCCTGATTTTCTTGGCGGTTTGACTGCTTCTTCTCCTGCAGTTCAGCAGATGGTGTTTTAGTCCTGTCCTGGTGAAGGTAACTCCAAGGACCTTGATGGAGTTCTTGAAGTGAATTCTTCTGCCGTCCACAATTACATCTGATGGTTTTTGGATGGACACTGATAATAGTTGGAAATTTGCTTGGCTGGTGGCTATTTTCCATTTTTTCTCATATTCATTGACCTTATTTATTTCCCTTGCTGTTTTTAGGGCTAGCATGTTTTTAATTCTTTTATTAGGGTACGTTATAATTTGTGTGTGGTCATCCGCAAATATAATCTGGTAACAGCCTACATCAGGGGCAGGGACATCTCTAGTATAGAAGTTAAAAAGTATTGGTACCAACACACTCCCCTGGGGGACTCCACTTAGAATTGGGAGCTCCGGACCCGAAATTCTTCCCATCTTTATTTGTGCTTTCCTGTTATCCAGGAAGCTGCACAGGAGCCTTACTATGAGGTTTGGCATGGGAGTGATCATCAATTTATATTTCAGGCCATTGTGCCATACTTTGTCAAAGGCTTTTGCAACGTCCCTTGAAACTACATTGCATCTTTGTCCTTCCACTTGTGAAATTGTTATATTTTCATACATTACTGCAGTGGCCACTTGAGTCCCTCTACCTTTGATGAATCCATACTGGTTCTTATTTGTCAGCCCATTTTCATTTAGGAATCTTGCTAGCCTGTTTTTTTATTATTGTTTCCACAATTTTCCCAGGAAGTTCCAACAGGGTTATTGGGTGGTAATTTTCCACATGTCTTGGGTCCTTCCCTGGTTTTCCTAGGAATCGTATCAGCCCTTCTTTGTAGATGTCTGGGAAGTAGCCCATGCTAATTATTTCATTTGTTGTTTCTTTAAGGATTTCAAGCATAGCATCCGGTAGGTTTTGCATTAGTTCATTATTTATATTTGTAATTCTACTGGTTTCAACATGGGATTATCAGGGTCCAGCCTACTGGTGTCTACTCTTTGGTGAGGTGTTATAATCACTCTTTCCCTGAGTATTGCCTCTTCTACTTCTCTTTCTTGTTCTCTATCGAAATTTCTATTTTCTTCCTCAGTTATTCTGAAGGTATTCTCCCAGTATTCTCTGAACACCAGTTCTTTCTCATTAACTTGGTGGATTTTCCTATTGTTGTCAATTATAAATGGGGCCGAATCACCTTCTTTCCCCAGTAGTCAGCTGATGTTATCCCAGAATTTCACTGGCTGTCCGTACAGATCATTTGTTGATTTTACTATCCTTTCCCAATGCTGATGATGGAGGGTTTTGGATTCTTCAGTTATTAGGGTTTGTAGTTGTTTTGCCCTGTGGAAAGTCTCCCTTGTCCATCCGTTTAGTCATTAGGCTCTTTCCAAGTTTTCAAAACGCCACTGCAGTAATTCCAGTTGGTCGCTTTCCTCTGGAGCTTTTAGTATCCTGAACCCTCTTATAGGGATATTGTCCTTTACTGCCCTTGCTATGGTATCGAACCAATCCTTCAACTTGTTATCAATGTATGTTTTATCCTTTACTTTTGGCTGTTCATTTACTCTGTGGGCTTCTCTTTCCAGTTGGATTTTAAATTTTTCCCAGTCTGCATTTGTGGGGCAGTTTCTTGGAGCAGTGGAAATCACAATGCTTTTTGTAGCTAGAGTCAGGATCACTGGTAGATGATCGGAGGATGTTATTGCTCCTTGCTGAAGTGCATAGTTCAGGTGGGCTTGCCTGTTTGCTAGAAGGATGTCCGGTCTACCTAAATTTAGGCCTATGTAGGTGGGGAAATCAGGCCCCAGGAGTGAGGCTATCCCCCTATTTATTAGGTCATGCACTTGGTCTCTATTTGCATTATTTCTGTCATAGCCCATTTAACCATGAGATGCATTTAGGTCACCGAACAAGTAGGATGGCAGTCGCCTTTGGAGAATTTTCTTTATATCCTCTCTGGGGAAGAGTCTCCTTCTAGGTGGTAGATACGTTGTACCTATGACTACTAGTCCTCTTCTAGTCCTGACTTCCACTGCAAGTACATCCTTCTTAAAATCATCCAGAAGCCTGTACTCTAGGTTCTTTTTTACTGCTACTGCTATGCCTGTGAGGTCTTCATTATGGATGTTCCGCTTGTACACACTGTAACCATAAATCTTCAGGGGTGAGTCATTTGAAATTCCCGTTGCATTTAGTAAAATTATGTCTGGGTCAATTTTCTTGTAGTAGGCAGTGAATTCCCTGCTTCTATTGAAAGTCCATTTAAGCACATTATGTTGGATTATTACCAGTTTCTCCATTTTGGATTTATTTGTTTACGGTTTTTATTAACGAGTTGTTCCTTACCTTAGCTTCCTGTGACCGGTTTGAATGTGTTGGAATCTTTCTTCATTCACCTTGGTTATTTCCATGTGAGTAAGATCGAAAGTTCCATCTTTTATAGCATTTTCCACATCATCATTAGATATGTCCCCTGTATATCCATACTTCAGTTCGCCTGTTGAGAAAATCATGTCTATTATTTTTTCTTGGGATGGCCTACTTGGCATTGCTGTATTTATGCTGGCATATATGCTCATATTAAGCTTTTTTTTCTTTCTTTGTGGTTTTTTGTTCTTCCCTGTACCCAATTCCTTTCATCTCATTTTCATTCGTTATCATTAGTTTAGCCGGCCTCATGTCTGGTGTTATTGATAGGGCATTTCTTTGCCGTTTTTTTATTTTCATAAACCTTGAGTTTCTTCAGGTTGTCTCTGGAACTGCAAATTATCATTTCTGTCTTCTTCTTCAGCCTGCTTTTGGTTATTGTTATTTGTTTGTTGCTGCCCCAATTTTTCTGTTACTGCTTCCGCAAATATTATTTCTTTGGGGATTAAAACTTTTGGCAGTCCATTCGCTCCATAGATTTTGTCTAGAGTGATTTGGATTGTACCTGGGATTGCTGCTTCATTCATATTAGCCAGTATGAGGGCTGTGTTAATTATTACATTATGGTTATTTATTGAAGCTTTCTGGTTATTCTTCCATCCTGCTGTTTCATGTTTATTAATGGGTTGTCCGTTTAGTTTTGTTGCATTGTTGGCTGTAACTGATCCATAGGTTGGCATTGTTGTTGTTATATTTCTCTTATGCCTTTCTTCTTTTATTAATTCCCTGTATACCCCCTTCCTCACCGGACACCTCATGGCCATTGTTGGATGACTGCCATTGCAATTTATGCACTTTGGAATTGCTCAGTGACAGTCTCTATACCTGTGCTCCTGACTGCTACAATTGGAGCATATATTGTAGTCCTTTTCTTTTTTGCAAGAGTTTATTTCGTGGTCATAAGCATAGCATCTCATACATTGTTTTATTTTAGCATAAATTCTGTCTTTAATTGTCTCCCATAAAGTGATTGGGAGAAATGAAGGATCCCTTGGTGACTGCCTTTCTAGCCATTTCTTGGTTTTCCATTTTAAATCTTATGATGTTGGTGTTACTCACCTTTATTACTTCCATTACCCTTCAGTAGCTGTTGCATCTTTCCATTTCTGCGGGTAACTCCCTTATGCTGTGGTTGTATACATAATCATCCAGATCTGTCACCACTAATGTCCAGTTTGCAATGTCTTCAGGATCATCTATGATTTCAAATTTTTCTTTATTGAAGTTTGTTTTTTATTCTCTGGCTTGGAGGTTAGTAGCAGTTTGGTCATCAGTTATTATTATGAATCCACTCTTAATATTAATGACTTTATAAACTTTGACATCGTTTTTTGTTAAGACTTCCCGGAGTTTATTACGTCTATCCCCTTCACTAGGCCCATTATCCCTTATTCTTACTTTACCCATGATTGAGAATTAGGGTTTTATTGTGGCATTACTAGTAAAATGATGATTGTGGATGAAATGGGATAATGATTTGAGGGGTACAATGAATGAATGGTTGAATATTGTGGGAGGGTATAATGGATGAACAAGTTGTTTTATAATGTTACAAAGAAGGGTGACTGCTACCTATCCCTATGCTGGCACTGAAAAAGGGGACAGGACGATGCCGACGACCTAGAATAGAGTTCTGATTTCAAAAAACCTCATGGACCACGTCCCTCGAGTTCTAGACAGAGTTAGTACTGTTACTAATGCTACTGATAGAAACAAAAGAGAATGAAGGTATGAGAGAATGAGTGTATGGTATGGAGTGAGGTAGGGAGGAGAATATAGGAGCGAAGGTTTTTGGGTGGTAAGGGATGGGGGGTGGGGTTAGTCTTATACACTAACGACTTTGGCGAACCACCAATGAAAAAGTGGCTCCTCTACTCTCTACCAATGGGAGGTGAGTACCGTCTTCTTCAAGTCGTTTTAGCTAGTAGTGTTGATTCTAGTTGAAAACTGGCTTGAAGCATCTAGTGGACAGCCAATGAGAAGGCGGTTTCTTCTCCGCCAATGGGAGGGCGGCTTCTTCTCCACCAAAGGGGGTCCTCTGGCTGCTGCTGCTGTCGGAGAGGACACCGCAACACGTCCGTCTTCTACCGCTGCTCGCCTGTGAATGAATGTGGACTGAATTCCAGTGGCGAGTCCTTTTTCTTATATCGTGATGTTGCGGGCTCTTGAGTACGGTCAGAGCACCTTTCCGGCAGGTCGGGTTTTCATTGGTTCCTGGGAAGGTGACTCATATGGCAGGCGTTTACGAGTCTTGCAGACCTTCTCAGGTGGGGGGTATCACCGGGAGCCTCTTGATTGGCTTCTACCTGAGTGACGTCATGTTTCATGTGCGCTGGTACTTTCATTAGGGGAGAGGGGTGTGGTCCTCCTCACACACATCGGAATCAGGTACGCTTTTTGGGTGGTATTAAGGGGAGGCTTTTGTTTGTCACTCAGGTAGAAGCCAATCAAGAGGCTCCCGGTACATGCGGGAGAGGTGCTCTGACCGTACTCAAGAACCCGCAACATCACGATATAAGAAGGACTCGCCACTGGAATTCAGTCCCTCAGCAGTCATCCCTTGATAATGTCCTGTGGATCAGGAAGAAATGTCGCGTTGAAGAGAGAGAGAGAATTGTATAAGCAATAACAAACAAAATGACTCAACATAATTTTACCATGCCCTTTGGTGCGTTGCTCGCCAGTCTATGCAACAACGAGAAAGCCAGCATCAGAAAGATAGAGAAGACTCTCCACAAGATTAATAGTGCTGAAGCAGCAGTCATTTTTAACAAAACATGCCTACGAGAGGGTCTCCATCCGTTATACTAATAATAATAATAATAATGATAATAATAATTATAATAGTGTACTTAGGAAGCAGACCCTCTCTCAAGCATACTTTATTAAAAGTAATGGCTACTTCAGCAGCGTTACGCTTGTAGAGATTCTTCTCTATATTCTGAATAGCGGCTTTTTCCGTGCTACTTAGACAGGCTAGTAGAGCGCCTATAGAGGTCATGATCAAATACAGTCAAAACTGGTGTAAATATTTTAATTTTACAGATAAACTATGATACCATAGTCATCAAAGTCATTAACGATTCTCTCTCTCTCTCTCTCTCTCTCTCTCTCTCTCTCTCTCTCTCTCTCTCTCTCTCTCTCTCTCTTTCTTGAAGCAAGCGAGCTTTCGTCTGGAGCTGCCAGACATCCTTGGGCTGGGAAGCTGAGGGTGGACTGATCTTGGTATAGTGCCCGTCCTCCCTTATTTGGGGCCGACAGCAGGGGGTCTGCCCCATGCTGATCTCCTATTGGCTGGTAGCGGTAGGTCTTCGTTTTCATTGGTGGCTTGAGCCAGGCGCCCATCAACGTAACCTCGCTGCTCAGGAGGTCTAGACGGCTGCAAGACCTGCGGCATCGCAACCATCAACTCAGAGAAAGTGACTTGAGACCTGGCTCAAGCCACCAATGAAAACGAAGACCTACTGCCACCAGCCAATAGGAGATCAGCATGGGGCACACCCACTGCTGTCGACCCCAAATATAATGAGGATGGATACCTCACCAAGATCAGTCCACCCTCAGCTTCCCAGCCCGAAGATGTCTGGCAGCTCCAGATGAAAGCTCGCTTTCTTCAAGAAAGAGAGAGAGAGAGAGAGAGAGAGGGAATCGTTAAGGGTAGGCTCCACTTTGGAGGGGTCCCGATTGTAAAAAATCGTAAAAATATTTGCCAAAAATACACTAATCAAGACAGGCTAATGAAATTTTCAGGCATTATTAGCACTATAATAACGCATATTCTCTGTGAGTTTTATCATCCTACAGGGAAAATTAATGATTTTATGAAAAAAAATGTGAAAAAATGCAAAAATTCCGGGCCCCTCGTACTGAAGGTTATTTGGTGATTGGTGAGAAACTACAGTCTTGAATAGAAATTCGGTCTGAGAGAATGTTGGTATATCCACCTGGAACATGCACAAAAAAAATTATCAAAATAGAACAGTAAATAAGCACGTTATAACAAAAAAAAGAGCAACAACTTCAGGTAAGTTCAGCGAAAGCCCCGGCGAAATAGCAGGCTATAGCTAGGAAGAAATATTCAGGAAAAATTCAAATCTCGATTTAGGGACAAAACCTTTTGAGAGTTTGTAGTTATTATGTCACTTGATAGCCTAAAACATCTAAAAATTATTTATTATTTAGGGGACAATCAAAGAAAACCCACCTCCAAAAAAAAAAAAAAAAAAAAAAAAAAAAAAAAAAAAAAAAAGGGTGGGGGTGGTTTTTTCTTTGATTGTCCTAAATAATATAATTTTAGATGTTTTAGGCTATCAAGTGACATATTAACTACAAACTCTCAAAAGGTTTTGTCCCTAAATCGAGATTTGAATTTTTCCTGAATATTTCTTCCTAGCTATAGTCTGCTATTTCGGCGGGGCTTTCGCTGAACTTACAAAGTTGTTGCTCTTTTTTTTGTTATTACGTGCTTATTTACTGTTCTATTTTGATAATTTTTTTTGTGCATGTTCCAGGTGGATATACCAACATTCTGTCAGACCGAATTTCTATTCAAGACTGTAGTTTCTCACCAATCACTAAATAACCTTCAGTACGAGGGGCCGGAAATTTCCGTTTTTTCACATTTTTTTTCATAAAATCATGAATTTTCCCTGTAGGATGATAAAACTCACAGGGAATATGCATTATTATAGTGCTAATAATGCCTGAAAATTTCATTAGCCTGTCTTGATTAGTGTATTTTTGGCAAATATTTTTTACGATCGGCACCCCCCAAAGTGGAGCCTACCCTTAATGACTTTGATGACTATGGTATCATAGTTTATCTGTAAAATTAAAATATATACACCAATGTTGACTCTGTATTTGATCATGACCTCTATAGGCGCTCTACTAGCCTGTCTAAGTAGCACGGAAAAAGCCGCTATCCGGAAAATAGAGAAGAACCTCTACAAGTGTAATGGTGCTGAAGTAGCCATTACTTTTAATAAAATAATAATAATAACAAACCAATGCACGGACAATACATGAGACAGACTAAAGAACTAGCCAGCGATGACACGTGGCAATGGCTACTAAGGGGAGAGCTCAAGAAGGAAACTGAATGAATGATAACAGCGGCACAAGATCAGGCCATAAGAACCAGATACGTTAAAAGAACGATAGATGGAAATAACATCTCTCCCATATATGGGAAGTGCAATACGAAAAATGAAACCATAAACCACATAGCAAGCGAATGTCCGACACTTGCACAAAACCAGTACAAAAAGAGGCATGATTCAGTAGCAAAAGCCCTCCAATGGAGCCTGTGCAAGAAACACCAGCTACCTTGCAGTAATAAGTGGTACGAGCACCAACCTGAAGGAGTGATAGAAAACAATCAGGCAAAGATCCTCTGTGACTATGATATCAGAACAGGTAGGGTGATACGAGCAAATAGACCAGACGTGACGTTGATTGACAAAATCAAGAAGAAAGTATCACTCATTGATGTCGCAATACCATGGGACACCAGAGTTGAAGAGAAAGAGAGGGAAAAAATGGTTAAGTATCAAGAGCTGAAAATAGAAATAAGAAGGTTATGGGATATACCAGTGGAAATTGTACCGATAATCATAGGAACACTAGGTATGATCCCAAGATCCCTGAAAAGGAATCTAGAAAAACTAGAGGCTGAAGTAGCTCCAGGACTCATGCAGAGGAGTGTGATCCTAGAAAAGGCGCACATAGTAAGAAAAGTGATGGACTCCTAAGGAGGCAGGATGCAACCCAGAACCCCACAGTATAAATACCATCCAGTCGAACTGGAGGACTGTGATAGAGCAAAAAATAAAAAAAATAAATAATAATAAAAATAATAATAATATGTTTTGTTAAAGAGAATGGCAGCATCAGTGGAATTGATTTTATATATGGTCTTTTCAATTCTTCTTATAATTTTCTTCTCATCAGAGCAGATATTTGCTAATAGCTTGCTGATGTTCATATTCTTGATAAGGAAATATTAATGTAGTCATATGATAGAGTTCATAAATTGCGGAGTCTGGAATTAGAGCGGCAGCCCGGACCGTTGAGATACAACGAACAAGATACCGATTGTAACCACTACCGGTATTTAGGAGTAGACTTGTAAACTGTGAAACTGACCGTCTGCCGAAAATATATGGGTGGCTTACTTAACAAGCAACACTAATTGCTCGTTAGATTTTGGGTCTAGATCCAATATATGAGATACCAGATGAAACTAATATATAATATACCTGCAGACTCTACTGATTATAGAATGACCAGTGACAGACATTTTGGAGGGTGGGTTCCCCCTGACAGACGCACTGAAAAGGGGGGGTTAATTGGATCTAGATCCAACTTAGGAGATACCGAGTAAAATTTACACTACAATAGCACTGCACATCCTAGAATACTGTGGTGGTAATGACAGACGTTTTAGTGGGTGGTTACCCCCTGACAGACGCCCCACAACGAGTGGGGAGGGGGAGGCAGGATCTGCTTCCAGCATTGGAGATACCAAGTAAAATTTGTACTACAATTGCACTGCACATCCTAGAATGCTGTGATGGTAATACCAGACATTTTAGGGGGGGGTTACCCCCTGAGAGACGCCCCACAACGAGTGGGGGGGAGGGGGAAAGGGAGGGGGAGACAGGATCTCCCTCCAACATCGGAGATACCAGGTAAAATTTACACTACAATAGCACTGCACATCCTAGAATACTGCAGTGGTAATGACAGATATTTTAGTGGGTAGTTACCCCCTAACAGACACCCCACAACGAGTGGGGGGAGGGGGAGGGGGAGCCAGGAACTGCATCCAACATTGGAGATACCAAGTAAAATTTGTAGTACAATAGCACTGCACATCCTAGAGTACTGTGGTGGTAATGACAGACATTTTGTGGGTGGTTACCCTCTGGCTGACACCCCACAACGAGTTGGGAGGGGGAGAGGGAGGGGGAGACAGGATCTGCATCCAACATTGGATATACCAAGTAAAATTTGTACTACAATAGCACTGCACATCCTAGAAAGCTGTGATGGTAATGCCAGCCATTTTAGTGGGTGGTTAGCCCTTCACAGACATAACCTACGATTGGAAGGAGAGATGGGACACCTTGAAATATTTCAAAATCTATCATAGGCAATATTAATATTAGAAATATGGTATAAGTATCTGAAAATCGTGAGCCTGATAAAATGTAAAAGGCAAAAAATTCAAGAAGTATTGTGATGTTTCAGGATAAGAATTACTGCCGGAATATTTCACTTCATTAATTCCATCACATCTATATAAATACTATATGTGAAACTTACTATGTGTGAGTCTTGCTAATATTATAGTATATATATATATATATATATATATATATATATATATATAAATATATATATATATATATATATATATATATATATATATATATATATATATATATACACTATATATAATATTAGCACTATCCTTTGGTTTGGAGTTATTACTTCACACAAAGTATTTTATCTGAATGGGAGGGGGTCACAATTGGCCACAGCTAAAAGTATGTGTGCTGAGCCACTTTTGAATAATTAAACTAGTCATATGGTGCTACTTTCAATTCCTCTAAAAAAAGAAATGTAAGTTAAGTATTCTCGTTTTAATAGCGTGCTTTCTTGCCTATAGTTAGGACACTGCAGCCATGTCGAGGTTCGTAGCCCAACGTGTTTACCATAACTGAATTGTTCTTTAGTTGCTGTTGGTTCGTGTGGATGAAATGAAATTTTTATCGGATATGGGAGTTCGATTGATATTAAGACCAAAGTCCCATCATAGAGAGCCCTTTTAACACCCGCACATTCACCAAGAGATGTTGTATCACAACACAAATAATTACTGGAAACGGAAATGTGAATGAATTGTTCAGGATAAGCTAACTATAAAGATCAAAACATTTTCCCCCATTTTATTCCCTCTCCCGAAGTTGACGATCATACAACTTGGAGCTCCTGACTCCCAAATTAAGTTGGCCTATAATATCATGTCAATTAACTAATAGTCAGTCCACTTATTTTCGGCTGCTTCACTCAAACTGATCTGTACACTATCACCAAGTATCAGGTACCATATATATTCAGGGAAGAAAATCTAAACTCAAATAAAATTGATACGCAGTTTGATGTTTAAAGCCAGCTGAGTGCGTTTGTCTCTTAACTTCCCGCCGGCACGCACCACAGGCAGCCTATGTAATGTGTTTCAATGCATTTTATAGAAGCTGGCTTTGACGACCATTATTCGGCTAATTTTCTCCCTAGTAATATTTTTTTCTTTATTTGTTCAGTATATCCAGTAGACAGGCACTAACATCATATTATATCCTCATGTCTGTTCAATGTATTTACCATTGTTAATATGATTTATAATGCGTCTCCAACAGTCATAAAAATCGGACAACCGAATGTGCAAATATGTCAGCTGTGTGCAAGGCATAGGGCGTCAATCACTGGAGTAGCGATCTCCCTGCCGAGAGTGACTTCGGAAGGCCATATTGAAAGGTCTCGGTCCAGCTCTTAGTACTATATTTTATTACTATTACTTTTTAAATAAATTTATTATTATTATTATTATTATTATTATTATTATTATTATTATTATTATTATTATTATTCGACCCAATTTCACAGAGAAAAATTACCTTACGAAAACACACCCAAGCACTCCAACCATTGTGGTCAGGCCTAAGAAACTGCTCTTGGATTTAAGCAGTGTCAAGCATAAATGGTTTGTGTAAATACAGGACTTTCTTTGCATATGGTAGCGAAGCACTAAATAAACAGTAATGTAGTACAATCACTAAACACCAACACTCACAATGCACTTACTCAGTAAGCACTCACACTTGCATACATTCACTATACACACACACACACTCATACACACACACACACACTCACTTAACATACACTCACACATACTCTCAATAACACGAAACACTCTGAATACCCAACACTCACTAGGCACTCACTATACATTAAATGCTCACTAAACACTTAAAACACTAAATTTACTAAATACTCATTATACCCCAAACACCCGGTAAACATTCACTAAACACTCACTTAATCCTAAACATTAATTAAACACTAAACATTCACTAAACCCTAAGCACTCATTAATTACTAAATGTTTACCAAACCCTAAATACTTATTAAATACTACACAGTGAATGAATATCCACTCATTAAAAACATAATGAACACTTGCATACTAAACATTTGCTTGACACTAACATTCACAAGACATTCACTAAACGCTCACTTAAAATTCGCAAAACTTTCACTAAAACCCTAAACACTCACTGAATACTTACACACTAATATTCACTAAACACTACCATTCACAAGACATTCACTAAACGTTCACTTAACATTCACAAAAATTTACTAAATCCCTTAAGACAAAACATTCGCTGAATACTTACACAATAAACATTCAATAACATTCACAAAACATTCACTAAACCCTAAAGACTCAGTAAACATTCACTGAACGCTGACACATTAAACAGTCACTAAACCCTTAATTAACATTCATCACTTACTCATAAAAATTCACTAAACGCTTACTCACTAAACCCTAACAATTCGCTAAACACTGACTCATTAAACATTAACGATAGAAAAAATCAACAATCGCACTAATTTTAATTTCTCTTGTTTTCTTTACATTAATGCTAGGTGATTATTTTTTTTTGGTCTAGTTTGCTCTTGTATTTATTCATAATCTTCTTGAGAGAATGGAAATGTTCGAAATAACTTGGTGTGTAGAGAGATTATTTAAAAAACAGAGATCCTCTGTGCCCTTCCTCAGCCAAGTGTATTATATCTGACGAATTTTACATCAGCCGAAAAAAAAATCGACTATAGTAACAATAGTATTCATTCATAAAACTGATAATACAAAAATGCATCCATGATTTCATTAGCATGAAAGTCAGTTGAAACCAAAAGAAGGTAGTCCTGCTTCGATAAAACAAACCGAGTAGGCTGTAGCACAATTATTATGATCTGTACCCTGACTATAGCGTATATATTACATATGTATTACTATCTATTTAATGGGTGCGTATTACTCTATTTAACAAATGTTATGTACATAGACATTTTACAGCAATAACTCTAATAATGATAAGAACTTATATGCTACTTTATAGTGCCAGTCTTCCAACCACCGCTACATTAATTTTCATCTCGTAAACAAAGCTAAAGCGAGTAGGGGAGACCGGGGCTAGTTGGCACACTTTTTACAGTTTTGGTTATTGCGAATATAAAACAAAACTTTTTGCAAAATTCTTACCACCATTGAAAAATATTAACATTCGTCTTTATCATAGAGCAAAATAATTGTTGTTTGCTTTCAACATAAGATAACAATAAGCTTTAGAAAAAAATAACTTTTCGTGCCAACTGTTGCCCCACGGGGTAAGTTGGCACACATTATGGGGTAAGTTGGCACATTGATGATTAAAATAAAATTACTACATTGCATTTAAATCAAATAGCAAAAATACTCCTGAATTTGCAAAATACAAAATATAAGGCATTAGTATTACTTCAGATCATCATCTAGTTGTAATTGTGGCAGGTGTGAGATAAATCCTCGTCATAGTCTTCATGCTCCCACATGTTACATGCCCTGCACTGGACCTACACTTCTCCTGGCTTACTAAACACAGGCTCTCTTCAGCTGAGCTTTCTTCTGAATCAACAGGAGCAGTTCTTAAACTCTGTATCACGCTGATGAATGATCCGAAGCACATGTGTCTCTCAATCTGTTACATAACCACCCATAAAATCAAAATCTTGAAATAGTCTGTAATTCAAAGTTGAAATTCCATCAATCCTAAACCAATTGAAAATATCAGAATAGGTGACAGCTAGAGGTAAAGCCGAGAAAACCTTACCAGGAATGTCACAGATGGGCATACTTGATCCTGGATTACCAGTCATCCACGAATCACTGCCCTGCTCTAACCACATTTCTTCAGATGTCTATAAACACTAAAATCCAGGGGCTGCAACTTGTGAGAACAATGTGGAGGAAATGATAGGACACTAATCTCATTATCCTTCCAAAATCCAGAAACAAAACGTAAATTATATAAATAAATAGGCTTACTATCGTTATCAAATAACGTGTACCAACTTGCCCCATTTATTTTGAGCCAACTTGCCCCATCCCTACCATTTGGTACAAAAACGCTTACCAGTCCACACCAAGAAGCCTTGAATTAATCATTTTAAAGGTATAGTATCTTTAAACCATAAGGAAAACTATGCTATAATTGAAAAATAATCTTTATGAATGTATAGATGTTATAGCAAATAACAGAATGATTAAAATATTTACTCACGACCATCAAAATAGAAAATTGTCTCATAAATTTGAGCTCCTACCTTCTATCTCTATAGAATTTTGCTGGTAATTGAGGAACCACGTGGCATTTACACAGTATATGTATTAGAGTCATCAATTGGTAAACTTTAAAGTCATTTTGAATATGCCAACTTACCCCTGTAGCCAACTAGCCCCGGGCTCCCCTACTATAATTGAAGTCAGTTGTTTGCTTGACAAAAGAATAATATGACTGAATTATTATGGGCCTACAGATGACTGTTATTTATAAGAAACAAATAAATAATTTTTGTGTTAGATCAGCCATTGTTTACCGGGGTTCCGCGGAACCTTAGGGTTCCGTGAACGATCTCCAGGTGCTCCGTAAGAATTCATGTTTTATTTAATTATTTGTTATTTATAAGTTTATATTTTTCGTTAAACATGGCGTGAGAAATCGTAGTCCTATAATTTATTTTATCGTAACATATCGTGCGAGATTTTTTCCCTCTGTTTTACTAAAGGTAATTAATACAAATGCTTATATAATATAATATATAATATATATATATCATATATATATATATATATAATATATATAATATATAATATAATAGTATATATAGTATACATATAATATAATATATATATATATATCTATATATATAATATATTATTATATATATTATTAGTAGACGTAATTATATAATATATAATTATAAATATAATATATTATATATATATATTATATATTAATATAATATTATTATTAATTATAGTATATATATAAATATATAATTAATATATATATATATATATATTTATTAATATATTAATAATATAATTATATATATATATATATATATAGTTAATATAATATATGTATATATGACATTTGTATTAATTACCTTTAGTAAAACAGAGGGAAAAAATCTCGCACGATATGTTACGATAAAATAAATTATAGGACTACGATTTCTCACGCCATGTTTAACGAAAAACATATACTTATAAATATCAAAGAATTAAATAAAACATGAATTCTTACTGAGCACCTGGCGATCGTTCACGGAACCCTAAGGTTCCGCGGAACCCCGGTAAACAATGGCTGATCTAACACAAAAATTATTTATTTGTTTCTTATAAATAACAGTCATCTGTAGGCCCATAATGATTCAGTCATATTATTCTTTTGTCAAGCAAACAACTGACTTCAATTATAGTAGGGGAGCCCGGGGCTAGTTGGCTACAGGGGTAAGATTGCATATTCAAAATGACTTTAAAGTTTACCAATTGATGACTCTAATACATATACTGTGTAAATGCCACGTGGTTCCACACACACACACACACACACACATATATATATATATATATATATATATATATATATATATATATATATATATATATATATATATATATATACAGATATATATGTATATATATATATATATATACATATATGTGTGTGTGTGTGTGTGTGTTGGGTTCCTTGGGATGAAGTAAATTGTCTCAGGGGTTCCTCAAAGTGTCAAAGGTTGGGAAACACGGTGTTAGATAAATACAAAGGATATAGAAAGGATAAAAATATTTATTAAGTATATCATGATAATGTATAATACGGGTCAATAGTAGCCCACTATACTAATCTAGACATTCATTATCAGGGCTTGCCCTTCCCCCTGCCCACCTGTCAGGGGGTAACTACCCACTAAAATGTCTGGTATTATCACCACAGCATTCTAGGATGTGCAGTGCTACTGTAGTACAAATTTTACTTGGTATATCCAATGTTGGATGCAGATCCTGTCTCCCCCTCCCTCTCCCCCTCCCCACTCGTTGTGGGGTGTCTGCCAGAGGGTAACCACCCACAAAATGTCTGTCATTACCACCACAGTACTCTAGGAAGTGCAGTGCTATTGTACTACAAATTATACTTGATATCACCAATGTTGGATGCAGTTCCTGTTTCCCCCCCCCCTTTCCCCCCCCCCCCCGACTCGTCGTTGTGGGGTGTCTGTCAGGGGGAAACCACCCACTAAAATATCTGGCATTACCACCGCAGTACTCTAAGCAGTGCTATTGCATTACAAATTTTACCTGGTATCTCCGATGTTGGAGGGAGATCCTGTCTCCCCCTCCCTTTCCCCCTCCCCCCCACTCGTTGTGGGGTGTCTCTCAGGGGGAAACCACCCACTAATGTCTGGCATTACCATCACAGCATTCTAGGATGTGCAGTGCAATTGTAGTACAAATTTTACTTGGTATCTCCAATGCTGGAAGCAGATCCTGCCTCCCCCTCCCCACTCGTTGTGGGGCGTCTGTCAGGGGGCAACCACCCACTAAAACGTCTGTCATTACCACCACAGTATTCTAGGATGTGCAGTGCTATTGTAGTGTAAATTTTACTCGGTATCTCCTAAGTTGGATCTAGATCCAATTAACCCCCCCTTTTCAGTGCGTCTGTCAGGGGGAACCCACCCTCCAAAATGTCTGTCACTGGTCATTCTATAATCAGTAGAGTCTGCAGATATATTATATATTAGTTTCATCTGGTATCTCATATATTGGATCTAGACCCAAATTCTAACAAGCAATTAGTGGTGCTTGTTAAGTAAGCCACCCATATATTTTCGGCAGACGGTCAGTTTCACAGTTTACAAGTCTACTCCTAAATACCGGTAGTGGTTACAATCGGTATCTCGATCGTTGTATCTCAGTGGTCCGGGCTGCCGGTCTAAATTCAGGATTTGTTGTATTCTCGTGTGTAGAATATTCAAACGTTTCCAACCGTAGCATCTGTTCATTCTCAAGGAAAGGAGGGCTTGTTCTGACTGGAATGGGAGGAAGAAGAAGAAATAAATTAAGCCAGCCTCATGCTGGCACGGCTCTTGCTTTTCAACACCCCTTAACTGTTAATTTAACACATGTACTACCTGTGAACACAACCATTCGACTTAATTTAACCACTGGGCCGGAAATGAAAGCACCTGGGAAGAAGGGATAAAGCTTTAAGTCAGAGAAATGGGATATTAAAAAAATACAGGGTTCCTTGCTGCCTTCTCTGGACCGATAGTGAGGGTGCCAGCAGAAGGGGACAGCAAGGGAGCAGGAAAAGGAAGGGAGGCAAGTGATGACGATGAGCTGTGAAGGATGAGATGTTTGCCATCAAGGACTAGCTAATACAGTAGTCCTTAAGTGAGATCAAGAAAGGAAGCGTTATGAATGTGAGGGAAAGGTGATTTAGGCAGTTTTTGTCTGAAGGCCAGTTTGTTTACCTGTGTGGTGGGTAAGAGTGGAGAAAAGCTGAAAGTGTTTAAGTTTTTTCAATTATGTGTATGACCAATTTGGTGCTGGTTAAAGGAACCTCTGAACTTCTGCCTGAGAGGAAGAGTCTCTGGGCAGTAGAGTAGGTAATGCTCTAGTGGTTTAACTATGACTTGTTTGCAGTACTTACATGCTCTGTTTTCTGAATCAATCATTTGTCAGGTGCACAAATATCCCAGTCGTAGTCAGCTGATGATGACAGCTAGTGTTATGGAAGTATTTCTGGAAAGAGAGAGACTTTGTAATTTAGTGCTTTCTATATACCATTTGGGCGACCTTGATCTTTGAGGAAAAGTTCGACTGATTTCACTGTGCGCTTCATTCTGGCAGTGTCTGGAAATATGGTTTTTTTTATTTGATTGTGGGACTGATTAATGGTGTTTCCAATAGTATCACATTGGCGAGTGCTTTTTGCTAGTTGATCAGCTTCCTCATTTCCTTGGATTGCTCTGTGGCTGGGGACCCAGTTTAGAGTGATGAGTGAAGGCAGCAGTTATTATGCTGGTGAGTATATGTACATTTTCAGTGAGTGATTGATTCTTTTAGCAAGTATCGTGCACTTTGAATCTATGTGAATTGTAGTGTCACCTTCTTGGTTTATAGAATCGTCAAGTGCTTTTTGAATGGCAATTAGCTCAGTTTGTAGAGTGGATGCATTGTTGGATAGTCTCCAACCGCTTTTAAGGGAAGTGGAGACTACTGCAGCTGCAGCTGGTACATCTCGGTCAACCGAGCAATTTGTGTAGTAGATATTGGAAGCATTTGTGTTGTTTATGGCTATTTGTGCCGCTTGTCTAAGTTGACTAGGTGTGCAGAGTGCTTTATTCATTGGGGGCAGAGTGAAGTTAAAGTTGATGGGGAGCAGGACCCAAGGTGGATGTTCATTGTAGTTATTGTTAGAAGCTTCTTTCTTAGTTGCAGCAGCTTCTTTTTCCATATTTGTTCTTATCATGATAGTGAAATTTCCCATATGGTTTTAGGTATTGTTAATTTCTACATGAAAATTAAGAATTCTTGCTATTTTGTTTCTTAGGGGACAGTCTCTACCAATTTTTAAGGTTTTGAAAATGATCAAAGCATTTCTTTGATCAATTCTGGACTAGAGAGAGGGAGGGTTAGTTTCTGCTGTAAGTAGACAGTCTTGTCCACACAGGGGCACCAGAAATAATCCTCATTGTATTGTTCTGAATGACTTTGAGTGAGCAGATTTGCGAGGTGACATCTTTGTGAACGAGTTGTTTGAATGTAAAACATTCTGGGGAGATGATTTAGTGCACCTTGTCAGAGTGAGGTTCTACTCCTTTGGGTAGCTTCAAAGCAGCAAGATTTTCCATGAGGACAAGAAAAAAAGCAACTAAGAATTCCTCCTTGTGGTGTTCCATTTTCATGTTCAATGAATTCTGAACTCTCCTTGAAAAAGGGCTCTAGCTGATCGGTTTTGTGTGTACCCTTGTGTCCATGACAAAAAGTTCCCTTTAATACATTTTTTTGCAAGAGAGGGTAGTATGACAGTGGAATTTGCAACTACTAGGGCTTTCTTATCATTGATTGCAGATAACATTTCTATTATGCATTTTTGATTGCCAATGCCCTGTGTGTATGCATAGATGCAGGGATGCAAAGGTCCTGCTTTCCAGAGTAGTCTATTGAGAGCCATTCTTTTGTCTACTTTCTCAGTGCAGCTAATAAGGGCAATGGGTCTGTAGGCTCCAGGTTGTTTCAGATGGGAATTGGATTTGTGTCCTGCTGGTTCCATTATCTCAGTAATTCTTTCAATGTAAGTTTTGTTGACCAGAATGCAATACACTGTTGTTGCGTCTTTGCCCATATTCATAAGCAGGCTGTATGTTATACAATCAGATCCAGATGCAGTGTCCTTTGCTTTCTTTAGTGCAAGGTTTAATTCCTCTTTGATGAAGGGAGTGTCTGTTTGATCATGAGCGTTTCAAGCATCAACAAATGTTCTGCTTGTAAGGGGTTCTAATGCTCTTAGGCATCTCTGGGTTTCCAGGATAAGTTGGTAGTTTTGGTCCTGTCAGCAAAATGCTGCACAATCCTGTCAGCTTCACTTTGTGGGTCAGAGTGAGGATTGCTGATGAGGTTCTTTTTTCCAGAGACTTTGTTGAACCAATTCCACATCTTGGCAATGGGTGTTAGATGCTGTACCTGTCTGCAGCATTTATGCCAGGCTTCTAATCTTACTTCTTCAGATATTCGTGTAGCGTGAGCTGAGACTAAAGTCAGTACGGCATGGTCTGTTCTGTCTCCTGAAGGGTTCCTTCTCAGTTGCCTCTTCTAGTCACTTCCTTGATTTGGGAGTTGTAGTACCAGGTTCATCTTTGTAGTTTGTATTTGTGGGCAGGTATTTCATTTTTGGCATGGATACTTTGGCAGCATTAGTCATGCTATTGCAGAAATCTTGTAATAGTGTGCAAACATCCTGTGGAAGATGATTTATCTATTCTGTGGACCAGGTTGTCATGTAGTTTTCTAAGGAGTTCCAGTTGGCAAGTTCAGGGTTCCATCTGGGAGAGGGGAAGAGGTGGGGGAGGGAGCTTTTTTAGTTTTAGTGTTGTCTGGACAGCAAAGTGATCACTTATAAAAACTGGGTGCATTTCTAGAGGAGTGTTCGGAGGGCATGTTCAAGGATGCTCAATAGGGATGTGGAGTCATTTCTATATACATGATCCAGAATTATCTGGATTTGAAAAAGAAACCCACATAATTACTGTGTACAATGTGGTTAGATATGTACTCGAGTGTTGAGTAAAATATAAGAGGACGCCCCAGAGCCCAGGCCGATAGTGAATGGAACAGTGGAGGATATGAAGATCCCAATTTTTATTGATACAGCATAGGAGACTGTGTATTTTGGAAGAGGTGAAGAGGTATTGATTGTATGAAGACGAGTTTGGAATTCCAATGATGGGAATCTCCTATTCAGGAGTGGTTGGTGGTTGGATGGGTTTATGATGGATATTCGGCGAATTAAAGTTCCAGAAACCTGGTTCCATGCAGACTTTCCTCCAAAGATCCAGGATAATCAGCGAATTAGAGTCCCAGTAATCTTGTTCCTTGCAGGTTTTTCTCCATTGATCCAGCTCCATATTCAAAGCGGTGAATGTTGGAATGGGGTCATTAGATGGTATTTATAGTGTTCTGGGTGCTCTGTCTTGTGAGAACTGAATTCTCATTGGCTGGATCAGGGGATTAAGTCCCTGAGTGAAGCCGCCTCCCAGAGGTGAATGCTCGCACTGGTCTTTGCGTGCGGAAGTTGGAGACTGGGAGGATAGTATTGGGAAGGTAACTGCCGGCAGATAAGGGCACCACCTGATTGGTCCGTTCGATCGGCCCTGTGGTTCTGGCAGGCGGCGCACTATGCGCCATTGTTGGAAGGAGGGAAGTCTCTTGTGTGGTGTTGAGGCTAGTTCTCTCCTTTCCGATGTGAAGGGCCTCCAGGAGGCGGAGGTGGCGGTGGTCTGCCGCCTTATCAATAATTCCAGTATCAGGAATTGTGTCCTTACGTGTCATTCTGATATTGTGGGTTCTTGGCATAATTATGGATGGCGCCTTCCTGAGCATGGCAGGATATCCTTTTGGAAAATCGCATAGTTGTCATAACAATGTAGGCGCTTGGGCATTCCCTGACAGGGCATTTGTATTTGTAGACATCGTTAGTTTTCTTCAGATGGTCCTGCACCACAGGGACTGGATTATTTATCAGGCCACTAGTCTTCTTGCTTTTGTAATAAATTACCAGTTTAACCTTTTTCCCATGGTCCGTAGGGGAGACGTTCCTTTCTATGATATTGCGAAGGGCTCACTCGTCTTCTTTGTATTTCCTGTGATATACTCCCTTTTAAAAGAAGAGTGACGTTTTCAAGGGCAGTGGGGCGAGGCTCCTGCTGATACCATTTATCAATGCATCTTCGTATGCGTTTTGTGATGTCCCGGTTGGAATACCCATTGTTAATAACAATAAAAATAATATAATAATATAAGACTACCACAGAAGATATTAACATTGTGAGAGTGAAATGTTGGACTGAAATGCAAAATAGAAAAGTAATAGAGAGGAAACCAAATTAATATTCTTATAAAAGTAAACGAGTAAGTGTAGTAATTAAATATTGCATGATATGAATATATGGCCAAGTATTATGTGTTGATGGCAATACTAATCCTATAAAATTCTCTCTCTCTCTCTCTCTCTCTCTCTCTCTCTCTCTCTCTCTCTCTCCATAAGCTTGTAATGAAGATAAAAAGTGATTTTTATAGGCTTTCACTGTGCAGATTAAATTTAAGAGTGCACAGCTGAGCTATGAATTTGGTCCTAGACTTATGCTATCCCTCTACAAGAAATTTAAATTTGAAATCTCAAATGAAAACTAAAAGCGCATGCTGACTACTTAAAACCTGCTTTTATTTTACTATCTAAATATGCATGCATTAATCATTTTCACATTAAATCCTCTCTTCCGTCTTCTCTACAGTTCTCTTTCTCCCTGTTAAGCCAGTTCAATGAAATGGCTTTATGGTCGATCCTCATCAACAGCCTTTGAGATTTTAAACTAGCGCGTAGCATTCTCTTTCTTACACCTAAATTGATTTTTCTATAATATGAGAACGCTGCTTGTCAGATTATATGTTTATCGAAATCAAAAGCTTTTTTATAAATATTCCCTAACATACAATTTTATTTATCCGAATTTTGTTTGCATATGCAATAAAAGCTGCCAGCCAGTAGGTCAAGGTGTATGTAAACTTAAAAATCAGTCCTTTTTTTCAAATAAAGATTTCATATCTTCATTTGTTTTTTAATCTGTACTTCCATGACAAAACTCACTCTGTAAATTCGTAATTTTTCCCTGATTTGACTTAGTACAAAAAGAATTGTTACACTTGAAGTTTTCTGTTTTCCTTTTCGATGAATGAAAATTGTCTATTACGAAGCGTTTTATCACCTCATATAAAGAGAAAACTCACAAGCCATCACCTGGTAAACTGTTTCGGGAGGCTTTCGTACGTGTATTGTTGCCTATATAAAACTCAGCTCTCAAGTAATTTAACTCCCCAAAATACTTTATTACAATGCTATATTTCGTTGTTCTATAGTGACAAAAACAAACACGAGATTGTACCATTCACAGTGCTCTTTATGCGATATTTTCTGGTTTCAGATTACTCTTACAACTTCAGGAATTCCTTCGAACCTCATGAGAGGGTTTATTAATATAATAGTATAAAAAACTTTATCCCCAGATAGTCATTTACTAACGCATGCCGAAGTTGAGGCATGAAACAAAACAATCTTGAAGCAAACTATTGTACTACATGGGTACAATCTAATCCATAATTGATTTCTTATGAGAGGTATATATTTTCAAAAGCTGTCCATATTGCTTATTGTGAGCTTGTTGTCACCGCTAGAATCCAGAAAAACATTTACAGCATTGGGGTAGATATAATGAAAGGCTTATTTGCTTGCAACAGTTAATTCGTTTATTTTTTTATTTTTTTTTTTTAATGGACAAGTGCTTTAATTTACCAATCATCATCTAGTGTGATATTACGTAGAATCACTTATGGTAAGCTATATCTGCATGCATAAATGATTGCCACAACAATTCTTTAATATATTTCTTTATCACTGAACAGCTTCCATATATACTGACATATAAATAAGGTTACAAGTTTAAAAAAATACATTTTGACTTTGGAAGAAAAACCTATAGGAAAAATATTTTATCCATAACTATTCTCATGCATAGGTGAAGTCATGAATTAATCAGCCTACTTCCTGGATGTCGTCAGGCACTGTCTTACTAGTGCAGTGGCTGAGGGCCAAAAATGGAGATACCTTGCACTACTTTAGAACAAAGCAAAATATGGTTTAAATTGTTATTTAGGCTCTCTAATATAAGAATATCGAGGTTGTAATCGTGAGATTCACTTTTCATAAGGCAAATTGACCATTTGTTTTTGTCTACCGAACGAAAAATTGCAAATACAAATTTTTTTTGTATTCCTGTTTATTTACTCCAAATACTAACGAATATGCATTGTTGAGTAGTTATTGGTTATTGCAGACATAATGAAAGATACTCTCCACTATGCTAGAATCCATTGAAAAATGCAAAGCTTTTGGGAAAAAGCAGTCTGCCGCATTCTGCTTCTGGTTGGATTTTTTTACATGCTTCAGACATTCTTCTGAAATTACTTAGAGCAGATCGAGAGGCAAACTTTGAACTAACATGTAGACGCAGTTAAGGATGTGGTTCCATATTTCTTTCTAACTGCTCGAATAAATTATGCTCACTATACACCAGTTTACCTTGCAGAGATGTTGAATTTAGGAAAGTTAGCTCCTGAAATGTTCAAGCACTTGATGAATGGTGGCTTTATTGTGAGGCGGTCTGACAAGAATTTTAATTGTGTCCCTTCTGACCAAGCATTGGAACAAAGTTATCAACCGTGAAGCAAAAAGCAGAGTTTGCATTATTGGTTTCACATTGAGAAAAGGTGCACTGATGCGCTGGCTCCTTACCCGATATGTGACTGGAGAATATTCGCAAAGCTTCAAGGCAATGTGTCAGACACCTAAATTCAAAAAAAGCCATGAAGTTGGCACAGATCGTCGAAGTAAGGATCAGAATGATGTCACAAGGATAAAAGAGCTTATAGCTGATCAATGTCAGAACCCTTTTGACATTGATACCGTGCCAACAAAATTAGTGAACATAACCAATGGCCTAGTGGCAAGTGAAGAAGTAGAAAAGTCCTTAAGGGAAGATCTAGAGGAAGAAAGGAGTATAAATAATGGAGGATTTTATCAAAGAAAGAATAGTGGAGAAAAATATAAGTTTCTGGGAGCCAGTCTAACATTCTCTGCCATGAAAAAATATCTCTCAAATGACAAGGAAAAAATAATTACAGATTGACACAGAGGTTTTATTCCGACGATTAGTTGTAGTGTCAAAGCATCGTGACATTAATTTGCATAATGTCTTGAAATTTGAGCTGGCAGCAGTTGCCCCTTCAATATTCCATGATGATGGAAAAATGAGGAAGACCAAAAAATCCGATTTTGCTGCTAAACTGGAAGAGAACGGAAGTGAAGCTTTGGTTCTTCCACAGACATCTCCCACATCTAATACAGATGCCTACCTCATTGATGGTATGACCATGATTCAGAGTTTAAACGAAAACCATTTTAAATCCTTCAGTGATCTTGGGAAGATAGTGCTGAAGAGACTCATCAGAATTTTGAACAATAAGGATATGAATGTTGATGTTGTGACAGTTGTGTTTGACACCCAATTACCGATGCTATTTAAAATCAGTTTCAAATAAAGTTGGTCTGGCTTCATTTATATCTGATTATATTTGCACACATGGTAATGAGATGCTGCCCACTGGAAAATCAATAATATTGGCTGGAGGCTTCAAAAATGGAGAGGTAGTAAAAGTCCTAAATGATGGTAATGTGTCTGCTATTGATGAACTAACATGTTCTCACAAAGAGGCAGACACACGACTACTGTTGCATACAGTGAACCTCTTAAGGCAGCATTCAAGGATCATTATGAGATGTGATGACACAGATGTCTTGGTGCTACTTATATACTAATGGAGTCTAGGTATGCTTTCTCCCGAAGTTTATATGCATTGTGGACGTTCAGGACTAGACATTACAAGGGAACGCTACATTTCAGTTCATGAGATAGCCAGTAATCTTGGCTCAAATATATGTAAAATTCTACCTGAAGTCCATTCTCTTTCGAGGTGTGACAGCACCTCTGCAATCTACAAATTGGGAAAGCATACAGCCTACTCTGTCCTCATAAAAGAATGCTAAAGCATTACAATGCTTGAGCCATCTCAAAGATCTGGATTTGTTTCTGAGAGCTTCAATGAATTTTGTTTTGTTAATGTATGGTAAGAAAGCCAAAAGTCAAACATTATTAAATGAACTGAGATATCATCTAGCAGTTACCACTGACGAACCTGCATCACAGCTGCCACCAACAGAAGATGCCTTGGAGCAACATGCTCTTCGTGCCAGGTATCAGACTATGATATGGTGTCACTTGGCTAGGCCTGAAATGCCTGACCCCATTGGAAATGGATGGAATGTGGATAATATCAATGGACTTCAACCTATTCTGTATAAAAGTGAATCTGCTCCAGTAGAATTGAGGGAAATTACCCATTTGTACTGCACAGACAAATGTTACAAAGGACATAAGTGTCAGTGTAGACAAGCTGGTCTAGAATGTATAGAGATCTGTTCCTGTTTATCTCAGCAGTGTGATAATCCATTCAATAAAAAAGAACAAAATGTTGAGGGTATTGGAACTGAAAGAGATTTTGATGATGATTAAGATTTGATGTGAACCAACGTTGGAATTTTTAGACCTGTCTCATTATTTTTCTGAAATTATATTTCTACTGATAAACTTAGGTAATACTTAATTTATTTATTAGTAAGTATTAAATGCACGAATAATTTGTTTTATTTAAGAAAAAAAGAACACACCCTGAGATTACCTTACCTTTTTGCAAATTCGCTATTTTATTGATGATGTAACTTGTACTCCTTCTTACCTCTGTTAGTCATTTAGAGTTAACTATTAAGTTGATACTTGTATTTCTAATCACATCTGCTAGTCAATTAGGGTCAGCTTTTACCTTGGGAAATAGAATTTTTACAATAATTATGATGGGAATTGAGGTTACTATTTTATGTGTCGTATTCCCTGTTGAATTTAATTTTCTTTATTTGTAAGTGTATATGTATCTTGTTAATTATTTGTTTTATTTGATAAAATGATCAGTTAACCTGAAAACCTCTTCTCTGATGCAAGGTCACTCTTGTATTGATGGTGTAACTTGCATTTCTTCTACTCTGTGCTTGTCATTAAATATCATTTATTAACTAGAGAAATGAACTAAGATCTGAATATTTTTTATCTATCTCACTCCATGTTAAACTAAATTATTGCTTTTTAACCTTGGGAAAACAAGGCTTTCTTTGTTTGTTTATAAGCATGCCCAAATGATATCTGATTTGTTCATTTTGTTCTGCAAGTTTAACTCTTTTTATTGACGATGTGGCTTGTATTTCTATATAGGCAACTTGTGATAGTTAAGGCTAATTATTATCTCATTTTAGTTTGTGTGCATATCATTAATTTTCTACCCATCAGTACATTGTAAAGAAAGCTTAGTAATAAGCATGTATATATTTTTTTTACAAAATGTTACTGTCACAAGAAGTGCAACATTTGGCAAATCGAAATATCTATTAATGATTGTAATAACTCAAAACATGTTAAAAATAATATGTACATAAGATATTGAGTAAATCTCATTTTTGTTAAAAGTTAAATACTAATAAAAGAAAACCACGACTCGTTTTCGTTCGATTTCCTTATTTTTGCACCTATAAAATCTAAGGGGTTAAAACACCAAGTAAAAAGCGAATTTCAAGAGAACAGCCTGATTTTCCTATCAGTTAACATCATAGGGAATAAAATAAAACCGATAATATCTTGTTCTAAAGTTGTGCAAGGTATCATGGAAACTTGGCCCTTTGAACACAGCACTATATATACGTACTGCGACTTCTTCCCACGATTTGAACACTACAGCCATCCTTCTCAGCCCCTTCACCTGTGGCTGAACGCCAAAATCATTATTCTACGAAGGTGGCAGGAGTCTTCCTAAGGCGTGGGGGCGTTTCCAGAAGCTGCAGGGGTCCAGTCACCCCCAAATGCCTCCTCGCTGTCATTTTAACCACCTGTCTCCGGTATTGTTACTTCTGTGGTGGATGTGTGTGGTCACCATGATGACTTTCTTGTACTTCGATGGGGGTCGGTGATGTTTGTGGGCGTTATAGCTGGAAGGCCCTCCGTGAGGGCAAGCTTCGACGGGTGTGCGGTGCGATATGGCATTGTAGGACCGTGTGGGGCAAGAGACATTTACTCCTGGGTGGGTTCAAGGGTGCTGCCTCAACCGAAGGAAGGTCGGAGGAGGAAGAAAGCTTTACCCGTTGCCGCTCGTCATTTATCTTAATAGCAACCCGATGCCTTCATGGATATATATATATATATATATATATATATATAATATATATATATATATATATATATTATATATATATATATATGTGTGTGTGTGTGTGTGTGTGTGTGTGTGTGTGCATATGTTTATGTGCGTGTGTATGTATGAATCGGGAGTAAGACGAGAGACAACAGAAGCCAAGGTTGGAAGGTATGAAATGATTGTGGTGGTAACTACTTTACAAGTGATGTCGGGTATATTACAAATTGATGAGAAAACACCGCTTAAACTATTGGTGTATTATATGTGAAGAAGGAATAGTTGAATGGGTTAAGAAACGTGACGGCCAGAGATGATTAATTGCTGCAGCACCTTTACTCTCAGTACTGTTCAGTAACGCCAGCTAGTTCATTGCTGCCATTGCACGTATTATTATCTCATGAAATACTATTGTGATCTTTTACTTTATTACTATTGGTAATTTTAAAAAAACTAAATTTTCGTAATGACCTACCTATTATATTATTAATATATGAAAAAATGATTTGACCTCGTAGGTGACCTAAGCCGTTAGATAGAATAGAGACGAGTAGTCTGGATAAAAGCCTTTATTTTTCAGAGGCTTTGGGCTCACTGAAAAGATGGAGACAGAAAATGCTAGCTGATTTTATGCTCGAGGTCTTTTAACGAATGAGCTTGATATCCACAACGCGTGAGACCGCTTACTAGTGAAGAGGTAAGTGGATACTAATGAACATACTGTGTAACCTTACACGAAAGGTTCATTCTTGATCCAGCAGTTGAAAAATTAATTCTAACTGGATTTGTAGATAGACACACATTTGTATATATATAATATATATATATATATAATATATAAATATATATATATATTATATATATATAAATATATAATATTATATATATATATATATTATAATAATATAAATATAATATATATATTATATAATAATAAATATATATAAATACATTTGTATAAATTATATAATATATATATATATATATATCCTATATATAGGTACTATTGTTATATATATATATATGATATATAAATATAAATATAATATATATATTTAATATATTATATATATATATATATAAAATATATTAAATATTATTAATATATATATAAATTAAATATTATATATATTATATATATTATATATATTATATATAATATATATATATATATATATTATATATATATATATATATATATATATATATATATATATATATATATATGTATATATATATATATGTAATATATATATATATATATATAATATATATATTATATGTCTGTGTGTGTGCGTGTGGGTGGGTGTTGTGTATGCGTATACATATGGTACATACATAAATATATGTATATAGATATACATATACATACATGAATATATATAAATATATGTGGTGTAATATTGATATATATATAATTTGTTCAGCATGCACTATTTGCTCGTAGAAGGGATAGTTCCAGAATTTGTCGTCTTTTCTGTTGTCAGTAAACCTTTTAGTAATGGGCTGTTAGCCTGATGCCCATTTTAACCGTGATCGAGACCACAATTTATTCCTTGGACAGCAGAGGACAATTTTTTTGTCGTAGCTCAGTCTCAAAAACTTCGGTTCTTTTCCTTGGTATGGGACAATGGTTTTGTTATGTCTCCGTGTGTGAGATGTATTATTTTCATAGACCTTTCATTTTATATTTTATCCACATTTTG
>NC_087210.1:41623306-41640806 GCF_015104395.2 Macrobrachium nipponense | reverse complement strand
ATTATACAAGGTAAAAAAAAAGAAAACGTATTTTCTAATGAAAACAAAACTTAGGTACCTATAACAAATGTACGCCTACAGAAAGGAAGAAAATTTGGATAGTATTATAAAACCATTCTTCAACGTGAACCTTTTCTAAGTGATTTAATATGACAACTGTCGCAATGACAACGATCATCAGCATCAATGACCATAGCAATAATAATTGCTTTAAACCTCCCATCATTATCTATCACAGAGCTGTATCTTTGTATGCCGCGGCGCAAGAATGTTTCCATGAGAATGAAACTCTCCTCTCTTGGACAAAAGAAAGGGAAGTTCGGTGACACCAGAGAACATAATTATCACACTCGGAGTCCCAGAAGTCTTTCTCTCGGGTGTTGTTTATATGATTTAATTTCATTGCCACTCTACCGTGAATGACTGTTCTTAATTATTTTAATTCTTAGTGTTCTTGCGTATCTTTGCCAATTTTGACGTAGGAGCATCTTCATTTTAAGCAAATTACGGGAAAAGGTTCCAACGTGCCACTTATGTCACTGACCGACCATCTTCCGCATAAGAACCAGTAAAGTAATTCACCTGCGTCGGGGAATTCCATCTCTCCAGGAACTATTACTATAAGTAAAAACCTGCAATATTCACGAGCGCAAATCTCCTGAAAACACAGGACACTTCTTGTCATCACGCTAGTTATTGTTGAAAATTATATTATGATCAACTTTTGAGACAGTTCTAACAATATATTGCTTTTGCATTTCGAAGCTATATTTTGAGAGGAGTATAGCAACATATAAACATGCAAATATTTAGCGTAGGTAATTATCTTTAGATGGAAAACCATTATACAGCCTTATTATTGAAGGCTCCTTGGTCCAAGGATAGAACGCTATGCTCTTTTAGGGAAGGGACTTGCCGCGTCGACCATCCAGCAGTCATATTCCGGAGTCAGTGAGTGGTCTTAGTAGTTGTAATCCATAACATTTACAATCTATTTACAATCAACAATACGGGTACATTAGTTATCGAAAAAACTGAGCCGAAGCGTGCGTAGTGGCACTGTAGAGTTTCTTCTTTTCATCTGTTATTCTTCCAGCGTATTAAATGGATAGAAATAGTAGCAGAAGAAATAGCAGTAAGAGTATCGTTTGATAAAGATAAGATAACCTTTTGGGAAATATTTGTCCCCCCTGCCCTTGCCAGAATGTCCTCAGCAAGTCTTTTGGAATAAGATTGTAGCCCCTCTTCCTTTCAAAGACCAACACTACCATCTCATTAGCACAGCCATAATTCAGTTTTTACCCATGAATTAAATCTGGGCTCACGCTTCTAGTATGAGAGAATGCTACCTATTAATACCATTATTTATGGGTAAACGTACTCCAGTTAAATCCCACGGCAGTTCCCTTTTCTCATTCAGCAAATCTATTTTCACTTCGAGGGCTTTTTTGTTTGGGTGTTCATAGTGCATGTGGTGCAGATGTATACAAGCTCAATGTTTTTAATAATCACTCATTCTTTCCCCTTTTTGTTTACAGTTTCAACTGTCATCACTCACCCATTCATCTGATAAGGTTCAACGATAGTTAAAACTTTTGAATGGAATGGAACTTCATTTCTTCTTTAGACGTTGCCATCCAATTCTTTTGTAGCACCTCCACGAAAGTTGACCTTCTCTCCCTGTCATGACTTTTCACATTTTATCTTCCTTCCTTTTCATCGAATTTAAATTCTTCTCTTTGTTCTTCCATTGCTTGATCTTCCCTCTGTGTTATTTCGTGAATTCAAACTCAGTATCCCCATCCCCGCATCCAACCCCCACCCCTCCCCCGCAAACCAAAACCCAAGGCCTGACAAGGGACCCCCCCCCCCCCCTTATATCGTGACCATTGATTGCGTTGTTCTGACAGCCAGGTTAGCAGTGAAATGTTAATCTCGATAAAAGGAAGTCTCTCTCTCTCTCTCTCTCTCTCTCTCTCTCTCTCGTCAAGTTAAATTGGAAAGCTTAGCTGAGCCAAACCTTCCAAGTTACCTTGGCTCGCATACAGAAATGTCTCTTATTTTCTCTTGTGAAAATGACAAGTCTATTGTGGTTATTTCAGTGTGAATATTAATATCACTACTTATTTACATTAACGGAAAACAATGGTTATTTATCTATAATTCGGATGATATAATATCTGTAACTAACTACTACGTATTCAGGCGGCAGCTACAATAGCAGCTGTACTAGATAGTATAAAACTTATTTCAAATGTAGCTTTGAAATAATCGCAATATTATTGCTTTGTTTTTATTATATACATCAACGATATCATCATGAACAGTAATATCGTGATTTCAAATGTTAAAAAACCATAATAACGGAGATTATTTTCGAGCTAATGATAGTATAATTATTATTATAATAATACGAAAACCCTTCTGTTGAAGCTACCTTACAAATGATATTCAGTCACGTACAAGTTAATGCCATGTTATTCATTTTATCATCCATTTTACCACGTAATAATTAAAAACAAGAATAAAATACCAGAAAAAATGAAAATGATCCATGATTTCGGAGGAACATCTCAGGGTGTATGATGTTTTCAGGTAAATAAACGAAAGCGCATGGCAGAAAGGCTAATCGTTCTCTCTCAAGTATCAGCCATTTCGACAGAAAATGTCAGCCTTCCTTTTCTGAGTTTGCTGCATTCGTGCGATTGCCTCAAATGCCAACAGTCCCTGATGTACCTTACCCGAAACTCATCCGTTTGGCGCTGAGGTGAGGACAGACCGCTTCTCCCAGAACTTCTTTGACACAATATGGCAACAAGTCTATTCCTCGCCTCCCCCTCGTGAAGTCAGCCTAATATTTCAACCTTCAAAACTGGGCTTGAAAGAGAGTCGAGAGAAGGAACGACCGAAATCAATGAAGCGAGAGTTTCCTTGTGGATGCTGGCCATAGCGATCGACATAACCACGCGTTTTTGTTAGTTGTCTGTAAAAGAAAAAATTGAGATGGCTTTGTCTGTCCATCCGCACTTTTTGTGTTCGCCTTCAGATCTTAAAAACTTCTGAGACTAGAGGGCTGCAAATTGATGTTGAACATCCACCCTCCAATCGTCAAACATATTGCAGCGGTGTCACTTAAAATATTTTTGCCTTGAATGATTGTTTACAAAATCACAAAATATAGCAGGCTACAGATAATCGTCTAAATTTTAGTTTAACTAACTGTATTTGGCTATATGTCTGATTTATCAAACCAATTATTGATTTTAATCTTTATCTTAAGACACCTTTCCGGCGGACGTGCGATACAACCATTATTATTGCTGTGTTATTATCCAAGTTTTAATCCTAGTTGGAAAAGTAGGATGCTACAGGCCCAGTGTCTCTCATAATAGGTTGAGCAGATCTGACAGGAAAAAAGTATTCGAGAAGCGAAGGATAAATTATGTACGTAGGAGGAATAACACAAACACAAAAAGAGATCAATGTAATAAATTCTGAAACGAGATTCACGTGATCGGGCTCAATAACAACGAGTAAAAAATTCGCCAAAGTTTCTTCGGTGCAATAGAGTTTTCTATACAGCGTATAATACTGTATGAGCCGCGGCCAATGAAAATTTCAGCCACGGACCGTTGGTGACCTATCCTATAGAGTGGCCAGACGCACGATCATGGCTAACCTTACCCTTAAATGCAATATAAACTATATATATTTATACATATATATATTATATATATATATATATATATATATATATATATAGATTTGGCCCACACCCACCGCACGCAACGCGCCTAGTCTCCTCAGGTGTGGCTCCTTCAGCCTCGCTCCTGGTTGTAGGGCTGCTAGGTTCGTATCCATTGACTATGACCCTTTTCAGTCGATCAATTAACAGGTACATAAATTAATGTTCAAAACACCATAAATTACCGATTTAACGAAATGACCTCAAATTACTTTGACCGTGCCTGGGATCCAAACTCAAGGTCTGTTGCTGGTGATGCAATTGTGTTACCCATTAATGAACTAAGAAAATAGAAATTTATGTGTACATATATATATATATATATATATATATATATATATATATATATTTTATGTGTGTGTGTATGTGTGTGTGTGTATAACTGAATCACGAAAGTTAGGAACGTGATAAATCCATAAATAAAGATATATGCCTCGAAGGAAAAATAAACGAAGGAGGATCTGCGAGACCTTTCGACGTTAAACGTCCTTTACTGTGTGTGTGTGTGTGTATACATATATAATATATATATATATATATATATATATATATATATATATATATGTATGTATGTATGTATACGGTCCTTTTCCTTTGAAGTCGTAGAGTATAAAAATGATATAAGCAAAATTGTAACAGCAAACTATGAAGAACATACTAGATAAGAAACCAGCAGAGCAAGGAAATAAATACGTCAGCAAAGTAATGATGTCCATAAATGGAAATAAAAACAACATTCATTATTTATTATAATTAAGAGTAATGGTTATCAAAAATATTGGCCACATAAGAACTGAAAAAAAACACTGATTGATAACTAATTTCCGATCATTCAAATTCCTGTCAAGAGTCCGTGGTCATTTATTCTGAAAACGTGTTGGTCACACAGCTGTAAAGAAAACTTGCAAGAAAACTCCTGATAAAAGAATGTGCGTGAATAAGGCAACGAATCGAGCAATATGATAATTCGTGTTCCCTAGACGATTACTCAACATATGTCCGGCAAAGGTTGAAAACGTACTGCTAATAAAAATTGAATCCAAGTGAAATTTAGAATTCAACTGATTAACCGCAAATTTAGTAATCACACGTTGTAAAGCATTTTTCGTAGATAACTTTCAGAACAGTTACTAATTATCGAGGAATGAGCTCATAATACATAATAAAGACAATTTCCTCTTGTAAATAAAGATAAAACACGGTTTACGTTCACTTATCTGTGATAAATGACCACCAGAAAGGCCTCATTTCCCCTGGAAAGGAGTCGCTATATTAAGTGGGTCGGTCAGCAGGTAACTCACACGGGATATAACCTTCCATAACCACCCTCCTGTCGGTTATGACTGCAGGCCTCTTGTGTACACATCGTACCTGGAATCTCATCTGTAATCGGTCCTCCTCCTTCCTGGACTGATTATTACTCGGCCGTTGCTGGAGTCTGGACCACTTTTGCCATGAGTGGCATAATTGGTCCACAATATGACTTCGAGTTCTAAGAGACCCGTTTACAATTGGCATTTGTCTGCAATATTTATTTTGTCAGTAAGTGTGTAACAGGATCTTTTAACAAGATATTCTGAAATTATTTAGTAGCTATGTACATAATGGAAGTCGTTTGCTTAAAGAGCTACAGTCGTCAAAACTGCCTGAAAAAGCAAAAAGAATTCTCAACAAAGAAATTTCGTTAACTTTCAAAACCGAGAAATCATGTTTTTCATTTTATTTCTTTAAAGAGACTGGTAACTTTCTGTTTCAATATGAAAATACAATACAAAAGATATACATCCAGATATGTATATATAGATATACATATATATATATATATATATATATTATATTATATATATAATATAATGAGTGTGTGTGTGTATGTATATATGTATGTATGTATTTATGCATAAATTGTATTTTCCTTTTTTCATAATCAAAACTAGCGCCCATGCTCACTGTCCTTTAATGGTTCTTACTGATATCACGACGGGTGGTGCGAATGCCACATTTTCAAGTTTTTCGAACTCTACAGGAATAGAAATTGTAATGTGCTTGTCTGCCATTTGTTGAATATTGGGACAAACTGAAAAAGGTGATGAATCGGTATATTTGAAGAGCTGAAAGTGAAATTGAGAGAAATAAAGGGGTCGAAAGGTGTAACAGGAGGAAAACCTAGCAGTTTAATTATGAAACAATTGTTAGGAGAGGGCTGAGTGAAGTAAGATGGAAGAGAGAGAATTTGAATGGGCCGAAGGGACGCTGCAAAGAACCTGAAAGTAATGCATCGGGTGCACCCCGTACCGTGCACTAATGGCACTAGCCTCCCCCCACCGCCCACCCCTACCAGAAGAACACTTTTAGGCTGTGTGGAGAGAATGGAAGGATAGAAAAATGTAAGGGTGATGGGAGAAGGAGGAAGGCCTGGAAATTGCTGGGGAGATAAAGTTACAGCAGATACTGAAACAGATAAGCAATGATGTACAGAGAGAGAAAGCAAAAATTAAGAGTGTAGAGCTGTTTATGACGCAGCTTCTATATATATATATATATATATATATATATATATATATATATATATATATATATATATATATATGTGTGTGTGTAGGTTGTGTTGTGTGTTGTCTATATGTATTTAATGAAGTAACGGAGAGATAGAGAGAGAGAGAAGGGTGGAAGGGTACATTGAAGTAGGAGGAGAAAGAGAAGGGTCAGCGAATCCCCATCCGGAGAGATTTATTGAGCGAGCGCAGGAGAAGCACTTAGGGGGATTTTGTCTTCTTTTCTCTCCTCTTCTTCAGCTTCTCAAACTTTGATGCATCATCATCTATTGACACCAGAGGGAATATTCATCACTTATGATGATGCTGCTGGAGAGATGAGGGATGCTAACCATTGCAGAGGGATGATGATGACCTCCGGAACGATGAGTGATGATAAGGTGACCTTTTAAAGATGGCTGCATGAACCCTTTCAAAACTCAAAGGCTAGAAATTCACACTGGCTCCTATTTGCTGCAGGACCAACTGTTGCCTAAGGAATGAGATATTTTCTTGCAACCATTTGCATCCAAAGAAGTTTTGAGACGTGTTTTCTTGTCAAAGTCTATTTTTTTCTGTTTCGCGCCGCTACTGAGGAAGTTTTGGAGTGCCTCGTTAGCATGCAAGACAACTTTATTAGAAACTTAAGAAATTTTAGAAGATTTTCTCTGTCGTCAATACGATGTGGTCAGATATATAAGACAATCATCTGTTCTAGGTAAAAGGATGAGTACGAATCCCTTAGTGTTTATACTCCCTTGCATATTTCACAGTCGAAAATAAATTGCCAGATGGTAAAACACACACACATGCACACACACACGCACACACATACACACACACACATGCACACGCGCACACACACACACACACACATATATATAATATTATTATATTATAATATATATATATATATATATATATATATATATCATATATTATAATAATATACATTTATTTATATGATTAATTGAAAAAAACATTTTATTTGAGGAAGGGGTCAACTCCTCTAATGATATGGAAATTTGTCTGAAAGTTTTTCCAAATCTTACCTGCTTTGCTATCTCGTTATTGATTTGATTTTAAAGTGGTTATTTCGGCCGGCTCACGGGATTTCAAATGCCAGTCCGAAAAAAGCAGCCAAAAACGCGATAGGCATTAGTGTCTACTCATATTAGAGCGTGGTGTCAATCTCTACACTAAACATTAAACCACGATTTTTAAACAAGCTCATATACAGCGTATTTTAATAAGATATTCAGCTCTTAGCATACCCTTCACTCCACCCACAAACCGCCACAGTGCAGAGATGACAATACTAACTGTAAGTAATTTTGGGCCTGAAGTTCTTTCTCAGGAGTCAAAAGGCATCATAGCTTAGGCAGTGGGTAGACCAAGAAAGTCTTTACGTAAATTGGCGCTTGAACTAGAAACAAAAAAGGGGAAAGAAGAGAAGTTATAGTAATGTATATCGTGAGCTGAGAAAATCTGGTATCAAGCCATTTCATGTCATCAGCAAGCTCGACATCACTCAGCAACAAAGAGAAGACTCATGGTTTTGCGCTTCATTTCTTAAAGATTGGGATGAAGCTGACTTTTTCTATGTTGCTGCATCAGATGAATTCTTCATTTACAGTCAGGAAGCCATATCATAAAAATGACATCATTTGGGCTGCAAAGTTGGATGATATCAGCAATGGCGTTTGCTATCACCAAGTTGTGAAATTTCCTGAATGTTTGGGAATTTTTCTGTTTCCCAGCCAAACGGTTAATGTGGATAATCAAAGAAAAACGACAGTCATGGAATGGCGAATACTTCAGAGAAGCTGTGCCTACTGGTGGAGATCTCCTTTCCTCAAAGATCCTGAAAATGTGTTATCTGTTGAAGAAGTCACATTTTTGCATGATAAGGCACCATGTTTCAAGGTTCTTCAGACACAGGAGTTTCTTCGAAACGGTGGTATCGATTTCCTCTCATCAAGTGAATTTCCAGGTAGCTCCCCTGACCTTAATGTGTGTGAAAACATTGGTAGTTTTTTAAAGGATCGTGCTGAAGTGTGCACAGTGAACTATGATGGTATACCAAACCTTGACGACCTGCGAAGAGAGGTAACCAAAGTGCTCAGGGAAATGGAGTTTGAGTCTCAGCTTTTTTGCGATTTGCTGAAATCATATCCCTTAAGAATGCAGGCTGTAGTAGAGGCAGATGGAGGCCACACATAATATTAAATGCTCAGAGAGAAACTTAAATAAATACCTGTTCTGAATTACTTTTGTTTTTTCCATATCAATTTTAGTTTATGCTGTGTAGGTGGGGTGGGCTCTAATTTCGAAACAACCTATATATAGATATATATATATATATATATATATATATATATATATATATATATATATATATATATATATATATATATATATTATATATATGGTATGTATGTATAGTATGTATGTATAGTATATATACACACACACACATACACACACACACACACATATTATAATATATATATATATATAATATATATATATATATATATATATATATATATATATACAAGTGTGCGTGTGTGTTATTTCATAGTATTTTTATCATTTTACTGTTTTATTCACCATGTTTTCATCTTTTATCATAATCGGGTATGTATGGCATACGATATGTTGTGGTTTTGATTTCACATTAATTCTGTTATGTACACTGGTGTGTCACTACTCAATAATAATAATAATAATAATAATAATAATAATAATAATAATAATAATAATAATAATAAAGCGCTTGAAATTAGGCAGTACCAGTCGTGATTGTAGAAAAGTATTGTAACGACTAAGTTTTGAAAGATATAATTTCGATAATATTCAGTCAGGAGGAGACATTATATTACACCACGTTTTACAGTATATCGTCTTCTCTCTCTCTCTCTCTCTCTCTCTCTCTCTCTCTCTCTGTCTTGGAGGCCTTTATAATGATGAACAAGAAAAATCGTCGTATAAGCGTCAAGTATCGAGCTTTAAGAAAAATCCTTTAAAACAAAATTATTTTATAGTTATAGAATTTGCTTCCTTTTTGGGATGGAAAAAAATAACTGGTCTGGAATGATCCACGATACTTACTAATAACTGGAGGTGCCAGTTATGTGCTCAACAAACCACTCGAGTGTGGTTACGAGTCATGCTGCCTTTTGAAGGGCAAATGACCAGCAGAGATGAGACAAAATTGGGGTTTTAGAAAAGTCCGTCTAAAAGTCAGAAATGTTCCAAACTTGTCATTCCTAGACTCGTAATACTAATATTCTCTACCTGATCCACTTGTCCTATATGGTAAAGCCCAATGTGTCCCGGTAAGAATGAATGAGTACACCTATTGATTGTGTTCAGAATAATATTATGATAACAAGATGTGACAATTATGGACAACAAAACTTTACTCGGCCGCTCACATCAAGTGATGTTGAATTTCATGAATTCTCGCAAACGGACGAAAGCATTTTGAAATCATGGCTCCCCAGAGTAAACTAACACTAAATTGGGCCGTCCCCTGTGAGTGAACTAATAATCCGTCCACAATTCTACTATTTTAGAAATAACAGGATTATCATGGAAGACAATATTAACGGTGATATCTACAATAACTTTACTGGTGAGTCCTCGAGACAACTTATAAAAGAAAAAACGGTCTGATCTACAAAACCTATGGCTCTAAGATGGAAATCGAAGCGCATGTTTTATTCAGGACTGACCTGATCATTAACCGAGACCAAGCTGAGCTCTTGCGATTCCTGCCGTTACTATGACTAAGAAACAAATCTCCAAACATATAAATTGGTGCTGCTACCTCACTATCAAAAATTAAGCTGAAAGATTATTAAGAATAATACCAACGGAAATTGCTCCAAAGGAGGAGAGGCATATTAGTAATGAAACACAAGAAATCAAATAAAATGCCAGCTAGCGAGATGTTAACTTTTGTTTTCGAAAAAAAAACACCAACATTTGAAATCTGACTTTATAATGGAAATCGAAGAAGAATGACTTTGTAACAGATCCGGATTGCAGAGATGATAGGGCTGCATGACCTGTTTGCATTATTAGTTGGCGTTTCTGAAGTGTGACCTTTTCCACAATTCTCTTCAGAACAGCGATTTGTCGGACAAGAAAATAAAGGAAAATGATCAAAATTTTAAATACTAAATTCAGTTTTTAAGACACTGAGTCCCAGGTTACAACGAAAGGAAGGAAAACTTTGATCTTTAAGCCAGTCAAGCACAGTGAAGAAGAATACGGTAAGGTTTCAGAGGTCCTCCAGTAAAATCACAGAAGTTAAAAGTCACTTTATTGTAACCTTGGCTAACTCATGTCCTCACTTTCCTGCTAAACAGTTAAAATAGTATGGGGTTTCTTTTCACATACTTCTCACAAGAGTGATTGTCAGCTTTCATTTCGCCACTAAAGAAAGTAAGCAAATAGCATAATGGAAAGTACAGCTTCTATCTTGGATTTCCTAAGAAAATTACAAGAAAAATGAGTAGACGCGAATCGTATTTTTTTTTTCTTTTTTCTTTTTTTTTTTTTAGCTCTTCACGGGGAAGGTCATCATAGCGTGCTCTGGGTAACACCGGGCATTGGGCGGACCAGATCAGGAACCCATTGAGAGGAGCCATGAATCTCTCGAATCCCAATCAACATCTATGATTAGGGACCGTTCGTGGTTTCTATCTTGAGCTCCAGTAACCCACAAAAGGTCGATGATGATGGTTAAAGGGTAGTGGTTAATGGGGGGAAGGGAGAGAGGAGAGTAGGAGAGGAAGAGAGAGAGAGCCTTCAGGCCATCGTTGTCGTGTGCAATATGGCAGAGGCCTTGGAGTTTGATGAAACAGCCATTGTTGTTTTTATTTTCCAGATTATAGAGTAAGAACCGACTGTGTTCAAACAGTGGCTTATAGTTCTTGCATTCGGATCCTGATATGCGACGAAAAGAACCAGTAAAAGGAACCCTCTAACGGACCGTTACGAGTCTATGAAACGTCAGCGAAAAACACAAGTATGAAGTTCCTTTCCTCATTGCGACTATGCTACCAGCCAGAATTACTGAGAAACCTGTTCTGCCTCTTCCATTCATAAAATGTTCAGATTACCTGCGCCTCCACTGCAGACGGAGATGCAAGGGCTGTTTGTTTCTCGCTTTGTAAGTGCTTAAATACGTAAATATGTATGAGTGTGTGTTCCTACAAAACATACATACATACATCATATATATATCACACACACACAACACACACACACACACATATATATATATATATATATATATATATATATATATATATATATATATATATGTGTGTGTGTGTGTGTGTGTGTGTGTATATATATATATATATATATATATATATATATATATATATATATATATATATATATATATATATATATATATATATATATATATATATATATATATATAAGCTACATATGTGGGTGTATGTGTGTTCGTGTGCATAATGATGAAAAGACAATGAAAAGCGTGGCTTCCGAGAAAAGGTCTTTCCTGGAAGATAAGTGTTTACGGATTTTCCTTCTCTAATGATAACAAACCCGCCTCTTCACATGCTGAAAGCAAAAACAGTATTTGTTAAATGAAAATACAACAATAATCTTTACTAAAAAAAGGCGAAATACAGCAAACATATATTAGTCAAGGAAAACGACAAAGTACACAGTTTTTTCGTTTGTAGAGCAGAGGCAGCTAGACGGCACTACCTCGACGCCACTGCACTGGAATGGTCCACTAGGTACAAGCTATTACCGCCCCTTTGAGCGAGGGGGCCTATAGGTCTATCAAGTGGCATCAGAAGCGATCAGCCTGCGCCCCATCCCCCAACCCCCGCCCTCGGCCCCCAGGTCCGCACATAATGAAGAAGGGCCTCCGTACTGATCACATGTACTTATGTGAAGTCTCCAGGGCACGATGCCACAGCTCAATGACCTCTCCCTTTGTTATAACTTGTTGATAGAAATCCATTAAAAAATAGAATCACTGAATTTGTTTAAAGTAATGCGTCATCGTTTAGAACATATGAAGAAATGTCATATTCTCGAAATCAGAGATAGTTCACACTTCTCATATTTAGACGGAGCCTCACGGTATAACATAACTAAGGCATCCGGGGATTCCGCAATGCGCGAGTTTCATGATTTGCGGCTGAGAATTTTTTTGGGTCGTAATGCATTTGTAACTTGGCCATCAATTGACCAGAGATTTTTATTATTTCAAGTCCTAGAAGTGAGACATGAAAGAAACGGTACTCATCTTACAGTGCAAAGTTTTCATTAACTTTTGCTACTTGCCTTCTGTTACTTACATTCACTTAGCTTATTCTCAACTTATCATTTTGCATAAGAGTTTCAACCTACACATTTCTATTACTGACGTCTTTGCCAGTCTATATTCAAGTTCATCTCTTGAAATATTCCTTATAATCAGTATTGTAGACTCATAAAAATACCTGTAATTGACATGAATATTTTAACAGTCAGTTATTTTTTTCATACTAACAAGTTTCATTATAACTCATGTTATACCATCTAGTAGGCTCTTATGTGTTTTCACATCAGTGATATGGAGTGTATATATACTAACACACACACTCATATATGTATGCATATGTGTGTGCGTGTTTCAAGGTTAATTGGAGTCATGAGCACTTCTACTGCCCCAAATTCTACCCTCACAGATGTTAAAACTCGGCACTCCTGGTTTCTTCCTGTAAAATGTAAAATGCTGGCATGTTATGATGAGTCCAAGTGCTGGGGAGGGGCGAACGAAAAGGAAAGCTTTAACCAACAGTCTGGTCCTAAGTCCAGGTCGACAAGTCCATGATGTAATGGACGCTTACTTGATTGCTGCAGAAAGTTCTTTGATACTTTTATCTGCCTCAGTTTACACGAGGGTTTCATTTGCTTCAAAGTGAGAGCTGAGTGTTTCAGGAACTTGTGGGCAGCTCATTTGTATGTAAGTGAAGTGTAGATGTCAATCGCAAGTGCATGAGTGCTGAGATGAATGATTTCCAGACAATATATGCCAGAGGCTGTGAAAAGGTAACTAGCGTTGGTGTATTTTCAGATGGTTTAGTCGAACAAAAAGTCTGTAGTAAAACTGGCTGGGGAAAGATGTCCATAATTTGAAAATATAAGGATATGAAAGACCTATTAAGTACTAGATGGATACATGATGGAAGACGTATTGAAATCGTAGGAACTTAATTAACATCCAGGAACAAGACAGTGCCTATGAAATTAACGGGGATAGGATCTTATATCTTTGAAGGTAACTGCCATGAATCTTCCGTAGGGGTGGCAGAACCATTGTACATTTAGTATTAGCATAGCAATAATTACCAATTATTATTATTTTTTTAGAGCCATCCCATAAAACCCTTTCATTCAAATGGCTTATTGATGAACAGGAATTTGCACCCTTCAGACCCTTGTCTTTTCAAAGAGGAAAAGGGTACACCCACACACACATTATATATATACAATAATATATATATATATATATATATATATATATATATATATATATATATATATATATATATATATATATATATATATATATATATATATATATATATATATATATATATATATATATACGTGTATATTTATGTATGTGTGATGTGGTTGTTGTTGTTATTGTTGTTGTAACGCCAGTTGTAATAGACACAATCAATCATGCGTGAGTGTGTATGTGGGTGTGTATGTGTATATATACTTTTTATTTATTGTAAAGAACCGCTGTTTCCTCTCTCTCTCTCTCTCTCTCTCTCTCTCTCTCTCTGTCTCTCTCTCTCTCTCTCTCTCTCCATGCGTGAAACTATCACCTCTTCTTCCTTATTTCGTATCAAGAGCAACATCTCACAGCAGTCTCTGCTTATCTCCATTTTCCATCAGTTGCCATCCGGCTTCCTTCTCTCTGTCTCTATCTTTCTCTCCCTCTCCCCGACATTGCTGCGCTTCCTCCCTTCCTTTGCCTATTCCATCATCATCTTCATTGCGAACGTTTCCCTTATCATCGCCCTTCATTTGGTTGTCCCTCCATTTCGTTGCCTCTGCGTCTCTTGTCGCATCATCTCCAGTGTCGAGTTTTGACTGACGTCTCATTTTCTCTTATTAATATATACATCAACTACGGTCGACTTTTTCGTTATTTCCCCCTTTTACTTTTCGTCTCTCTTCGTTTCCTCTCTTTCTCATGACACCTTTTCCTTCCTTCATTCTCGTCGAAAAGATCACTGGGCTGAGATACAGCTTCTAATTTTCCGCGTTTTGTTCGTGTAGGAAGGTAATAACGCCTTTTTTCTTTTCTCTCTTTTTCCTTTCTTTTTTATCTTTCTCGGTATTCGCCTTCCCTTCGTCTACCAACGGACAGATACTTTTGTGTTCATATTTTCCACAAAACATCTGCTTTCCCAAAATTCATTATCTTTACCTTATGTTTGAGACTACTTACTCGTAATCATCTTTGCACTAAATAAATTTTTCACAGTCATACAAGCACAAAGACACACATATATACGTATATGTACACATATACGTGTATATGTAGTATATATTATATATATATATATATATATATATATATATATATATATATATGTGTGTGTGTGTGTGTGTGTGTGTGTGTGTGTGTGTGTGTGTTTGTGTGTGATAATATCGGACGAATATTAAATACACTGGGTTCAAACGTGGAGGAAATCAACCAGATCTACAAAGATAATGGTGTATAATTTTCTTTTTGTCTGGTATCTAAATCATTGTTGTAATTCCCATCGGGCCATCGGTTATTTCTCTAGTTTCACAGCGACATTGTCAATAATGCTTCGTTTTGAATTTTGCTGCTGACACAGGGTCAAGATTTGCCTTCATGAGAACCGCTAACTTCGCAGTTCTTCTTTCGATGGAACGATTGATGATTATTTAGTTTTCCAGCATCAGTGTGAGCTAGAGTTTCAGACACAGTCGTAGCAGTAGTTACCTATAGTACTCTGTGGTACAAGATATTAACCTTGTAGCATGTCCAGATAAGTGTATATCATGACGGCACCATTATCTGAGGTACCCAGAAACACCGTCAGAAGTAGAAAGGGAGGGTGAGTAGATCTCATTCATCATCCTTATCTATATATATATATATATATATATATATATATATATATATATATATATATATATATATCTAAAGAGAGGGAAAGGGAGACTTACAACAAAAATACCCAATACCAGCCATACCCTAGTGCCTTCCTATATGAAAATCTGTTATGTAGCAGCTTCTGGCGCAAATTCAAAAACCTTAAAAGGTTTGCCAACTAGCACGGTAGCCCCAGATAATGGATGGTAGAGATAGTATTTCTCCATTTTCTAACGTGCATATTGTCTCTGGCTATCTGCAGGATATAGTTGGGAAAAATGAATATCACAGCTCCACATGGTGTCTCCAGCATCCGTGGCAACTAATCTGACACCACCAGAAAACTTGGTTCTTGAGAAGTTGTTTTATCCTCCTATCTTAGTTTTAGCCTTATGGCGACCTATCTCTCTTGTATAAACATTACCTCACTTGAGGGCCATAACTTCTCTTTTCGACTTTTACTTTCTTTCTTGGTTAAAATTCTTTAAAAACTCACGTTCGCTTTGAAACAATATCTGTTTCGCTTGAAAGCTTCGGGTGGTGGCAAAATCTTCAAACTACAAATTATACCTCATTTTATTTAGTTTAGTTTTTCGTTTTTTTTTAAATATACAAAAAGCAAAAATGTCTGCTAAAATAAGTCACATAAAATATTACGTTGCAGTAACGTATTAAGAAACTTCCTCATTATACATATAATGAGGGGCAATTCTGTACTAGTAATGAAGCAATTTTCTAAATATTTCTTATTAAAAGGTTATATTCAGCCATAAAGATTACTTTGCGTAAGCAGCGTCAGTAGGCTGGAAAGAAAGAATGCATGATAATTTAGCGGTTTGTAGCTCTCTAAATCAAGACATGCATCCTTGAAATAAGGATGATGAATAAGATCTACTCACCCTCCCTTTTCTACTTCTGACGGAGTTTCTGGGTACCTCAGATAATGGTGCCGTCATGATATACACTTATCTGGACATGCTACAAGGTTAATATTTTGCACCACAGAGGTACTATAGGTAACTACTGTTACGACTGTGTCTGAAACTCTAGCTCACACTGATGCTGGAAAACTAAATAATCATCAATCGTTCCATCGAAAGAAGAACTGCGAAGTTAGCGGTTCTCATGAAGGCAAATCTTGACCCTGTGTCAGCAGCAAAATTCAAAACGAAGCATTATTTAAAATGTCTCTGTGAAACTAGAGAAATAGCCGACGGCCCGATGGGAATTACAGCAATGATTTAGATACCAGACAAAAAGAAAATTATACACCATTATCTTTGTAGATCTGGTTGATTTCCTCCACGTTTGAATCCAGTGTATTTAATATTCGTCCAAAATTATTCTTATTAATAGATAAATGTTTACTCACCTAAGACAGAAAGATACAGTACTTTGAAAGCCTGACACCTTTTTGTATTGAAATTCCTGTTCATTCCAATATCAAGCCATTTCTTTTAAGACTGGCTAAAATTTAGCAAAAGTGAATTTTAAAAATCCTAAACACTCACTGACAGCTGGGATGCAGAAAGCAAATCCCTTTTCGGGTTTTGGGTTATTGTTAAATCCAAGATTTCTGAGTTTCCTTCAGTATTTAGTGCATTGCAGTGTCCTTTTCATTTCAGTGAAATACTTACTTGGAGGAGATCAGATTAAGCAAAATGGAATGCTCTAAAATGGAGTATAAACTAATGCATGATTTCCGTTACCAATTACAATGTAATCAGTTAAAACGTTGCAGGTAATATTCAGTATTTAATTTAAATAAATTAACCTGAATGAGGTAAAGATATCAAATCCGCTCTCGAATAAGAGTGAAATATGAAAATGAAGGAGTTTTTGACAAACCAAAGGGACAATGAAAATTCTTTACCGAAGGCTTGTTTTACTTTTTTTGTTACTTAACACTGAAACACCATTATTTTGATTAGCATAATTAAGTTCAACCATTTTAGGACTTCATCCCTCGTTCTACAATAAAATCCTTACCCTAAACAAAAACGAGCTCAGACAGTTATATTAAATCACTCC